>NC_091291.1:14678933-14797869 GCF_032444005.1 Ranitomeya imitator | reverse complement strand
GTAGTGAGTACGATGCGAGGGGCAGTAGTGAGTACGATGCGAGGGCAGTAGTGAGAACGATGCGAGGGCAGTAGTGAGAACGATGCGAGGGCAGTAGTGAGTACGATGCGAGGGCAGTAGTGAGTACAATGCGAGGGGCAGTAGTGAGAAGGATGCGAGGGCAGTAGTGAGTACGATGCGAGGGCAGTAGTGAGTACGATGCGAGGGCAGTAGTGAGAACGATGCGAGGGCAGTAGTGAGTACGATGCGAGGGCAGTAGTGAGTACGATGCGAGGGCAGTAGTGAGTACGATGCGAGGGGCAGTAGTGAGAAGGATGCGAGGGCAGTAGTGAGTACGATGCGAGGGCAGTAGTGAGTACGATGCGAGGGCAGTAGTGAGAACGATGCGAGGGCAGTAGTGAGTACGATGCGAGGGCAGTAGTGAGTACGATGCGAGGGCAGTAGTGAGTACGATGCGAGGGCAGTAGTGAGACGATGCGAGGGCAGTAGTGAGTACGATGCGAGGGCAGTAGTGAGTACGATGCGAGGGCAGTAGTGAGAAGGATGCGAGGGCAGTAGTGAGTACGATGCGAGGGCAGTAGTGAGTACGATGCGAGGGCAGTAGTGAGTACGATGCGAGGGCAGTAGTGAGTACGATGCGAGGGGCAGTAGTGAGTACGATGCGAGGGCAGTAGTGAGTACGATGCGAGGGCAGTAGTGAGTACGATGCGAGGGCAGTAGTGAGTACGATGCGAGGGCAGTAGTGAGAACGGATGCGAGGGCAGTAGTGAGTACGATGCGAGGGCAGTAGTGAGAACGATGCGAGGGCAGTAGTGAGTACGATGCGAGGGCAGTAGTGAGTACGATGCGAGGGCAGTAGTGAGTACGATGCGAGGGCAGTAGTGAGTACGATGCGAGGGCAGTAGTGAGAAGGATGCGAGGGCAGTAGTGAGAACGATGCGAGGGCAGTAGTGAGTACGATGCGAGGGCAGTAGTGAGTACGATGCGAGGGCAGTAGTGAGTACGATGCGAGGGCAGTAGTGAGAAGGATGCGAGGGCAGTAGTGAGAACGATGCGAGGGCAGTAGTGAGTACGATGCGAGGGGCAGTAGTGAGTACGATGCGAGGGCAGTAGTGAGTACGATGCGAGGGCAGTAGTGAGAACGATGCGAGGGCAGTAGTGAGTACGATGCGAGGGCAGTAGTGAGTACGATGCGAGGGCAGTAGTGAGTACGATGCGAGGGCAGTAGTGAGAACGATGCGAGGGCAGTAGTGAGTACGATGCGAGGGCAGTAGTGAGTACGATGCGAGGGCAGTAGTGAGTACGATGCGAGGGCAGTAGTGAGTACGATGCGAGGGCAGTAGTGAGAACGATGCGAGGGCAGTAGTGAGTACGATGCGAGGGCAGTAGTGAGTACGATGCGAGGGCAGTAGTGAGAAGGATGCGAGGGCAGTAGTGAGTACGATGCGAGGGCAGTAGTGAGTACGATGCGAGGGCAGTAGTGAGTACGATGCGAGGGCAGTAGTGAGAAGGATGCGAGGGCAGTAGTGAGAACGATGCGAGGGCAGTAGTGAGTACGATGCGAGGGCAGTAGTGAGTACGATGCGAGGGCAGTAGTGAGAAGGATGCGAGGGCAGTAGTGAGTACGATGCGGAGGGCAGTAGTGAGTACGATGCGAGGGCAGTAGTGAGAAGGATGCGAGGGCAGTAGTGAGAACGATGCGAGGGCAGTAGTGAGTACGATGCGGGGGCAGTAGTGAGTACGGTGCGAGGGCAGTAGTGAGAACGATGCGAGGGCAGTAGTGAGAACGATGCGAGGGCAGTAGTGAGTACGATGCGAGGGCAGTAGTGAGTACGATGCTAGGGCAGTAGTGAGAACGATGCGAGGGCAGTAGTGAGTACGATGCGAGGGCAGTAGTGAGTACGATGCGAGGGCAGTAGTGAGTACGATGCGAGGGCAGTAGTGAGAACGATGCGAGGGCAGTAGTGAGTACGATGCGAGGGCAGTAGTGAGTACGATGCGAGGGCAGTAGTGAGAAGGATGCGAGGGCAGTAGTGAGTACGATGCGAGGGCAGTAGTGAGTACGATGCGAGGGCAGTAGTGAGTACGATGCGAGGGGCAGTAGTGAGAAGGATGCGAGGGCAGTAGTGAGTACGATGCGAGGGCAGTAGTGAGTACGATGCGAGGGCAGTAGTGAGTACGATGCGAGGGCAGTAGTGAGAAGGATGCGAGGGCAGTAGTGAGTACGATGCGAGGGCAGTAGTGAGTACGATGCGAGGGCAGTAGTGAGTACGATGCGAGGGCAGTAGTGAGAAGGATGCGAGGGCAGTAGTGAGTACGATGCGAGGGCAGTAGTGAGTACGATGCGAGGGCAGTAGTGAGAAGGATGCGAGGGCAGTAGTGAGTACGATGCGAGGGCAGTAGTGAGAACGATGCGAGGGCAGTAGTGAGAACGGATGCGAGGGCAGTAGTGAGTACGATGCGAGGGCAGTAGTGAGAAGGATGCGAGGGCAGTAGTGAGTACGATGCGAGGGCAGTAGTGAGAAGGATGCGAGGGCAGTAGTGAGTACGATGCGAGGGCAGTAGTGAGTACGATGCGAGGGCAGTAGTGAGAACGGATGCGAGGGCAGTAGTGAGTACGATGCGAGGGCAGTAGTGAGTACGATGCGAGGGCAGTAGTGAGTACGATGCGAGGGCAGTAGTGAGAAGGATGCGAGGGCAGTAGTGAGTACGATGCGAGGGCAGTAGTGAGTACGATGCGAGGGCAGTAGTGAGAACGATGCGAGGGCAGTAGTGAGAACGATGCGAGGGCAGTAGTGAGAACGATGCGAGGGCAGTAGTGAGTACGATGCGAGGGCAGTAGTGAGTACGATGCGAGGGCAGTAGTGAGTACGATGCGAGGGCAGTAGTGAGTACGATGCGAGGGCAGTAGTGAGAACGATGCGAGGGCAGTAGTGAGTACGATGCGAGGGCAGTAGTGAGAACGATGCGAGGGCAGTAGTGAGTACGATGCGAGGGCAGTAGTGAGTACGATGCGAGGGCAGTAGTGAGAAGATGCGAGGGCAGTAGTGAGTACGATGCGAGGGCAGTAGTGAGTACGATGCGAGGGCAGTAGTGAGTACGATGCGAGGGCAGTAGTGAGTACGATGCGAGGGCAGTAGTGAGTACGATGCGAGGGCAGTAGTGAGTACGATGCGAGGGCAGTAGTGAGTACGATGCGAGGGCAGTAGTGAGTACGATGCGAGGGCAGTAGTGAGTACGATGCGAGGGCAGTAGTGAGTACGATGCGAGGGCAGTAGTGAGTACGATGCGAGGGCAGTAGTGAGTACGATGCGAGGGCAGTAGTGAGTACGATGCGAGGGCAGTAGTGAGTACGATGCGAGGGCAGTAGTGAGTACGATGCGAGGGCAGTAGTGAGTACGATGCGAGGGCAGTAGTGAGTACGATGCGAGGGCAGTAGTGAGTACGATGCGAGGGCAGTAGTGAGTACGATGCGAGGGCAGTAGTGAGTACGATGCGAGGGCAGTAGTGAGTACGATGCGAGGGCAGTAGTGAGTACGATGCGAGGGCAGTATTGAGTACGATGCGAGGGCAGTAGTGAGTACGATGCGAGGGCAGTAGTGAGTACGATGCGAGGGCAGTAGTGAGTACGATGCGAGGGCAGTAGTGAGAACGATGCGAGGGCAGTAGTGAGAACGATGCGAGGGCAGTAGTGAGTACGATGCGAGGGCAGTAGTGAGTACGATGCGAGGGCAGTAGTGAGTACGATGCGAGGGCAGTAGTGAGTACGATGCGAGGGCAGTAGTGAGTACGATGCGAGGGCAGTAGTGAGTACGATGCGAGGGCAGTAGTGAGTACGATGCGAGGGCAGTAGTGAGTACGATGCGAGGGCAGTAGTGAGTACGATGCGAGGGCAGTAGTGAGTACGATGCGAGGGCAGTAGTGAGTACGATGCGAGGGCAGTAGTGAGTACGATGCGAGGGCAGTAGTGAGTACGATGCGAGGGCAGTAGTGAGTACGATGCGAGGGCAGTAGTGAGTACGATGCGAGGGCAGTAGTGAGTACGATGCGAGGGCAGTAGTGAGTACGATGCGAGGGCAGTAGTGAGTACGAATGCGAGGGCAGTAGTGAGTACGATGCGAGGGCAGTAGTGAGTACGATGCGAGGGCAGTAGTGAGTACGATGCGAGGGCAGTAGTGAGTACGATGCGGGGGCAGTAGTGAGTACGATGCGAGGGCAGTAGTGAGTACGATGCGGGGGCAGTAGTGAGTACGATGCGAGGGCAGTAGTGAGTACGATGCGAGGGCAGTAGTGAGTACGATGCGAGGGCAGTAGTGAGTACGATGCGAGGGCAGTAGTGAGTACGATGCGAGGGCAGTAGTGAGTACGATGCGAGGGCAGTAGTGAGTACGATGCGAGGGCAGTAGTGAGTACAGATGCGAGGGGCAGTAGTGAGTACGATGCGAGGGCAGTAGTGAGTACGATGCGAGGGCAGTAGTGAGAACGATGCGAGGGCAGTAGTGAGTACGATGCGAGGGCAGTAGTGAGAACGATGCGAGGGCAGGTAGTGAGAACGATGCGAGGGCAGTAGTGAGAAGGATGCGAGGGCAGTAGTGAGAACGATGCGAGGGCAGTAGTGAGAACGATGCGAGGGCAGTAGTGAGAACGATGCGAGGGCAGTAGTGAGAACGATGCGAGGGCAGTAGTGAGAACGATGCGAGGGCAGTAGTGAGAACGATGCGAGGGCAGTAGTGAGTACGATGCGAGGGCAGTAGTGAGAACGATGCGAGGGCAGTAGTGAGTACGATGCGAGGGCAGTAGTGAGTACGATGCGAGGGCAGTAGTGAGTACGATGCGAGGGCAGTAGTGAGAAGGATGCGAGGGCAGTAGTGAGAACGATGCGAGGGCAGTAGTGAGTACGATGCGGGGGCAGTAGTGAGTACGGTGCGAGGGCAGTAGTGAGAAGGATGCGAGGGCAGTAGTGAGCACGATGCGAGGGCAGTAGTGAGTACGATGCGAGGGCAGTAGTGAGTACGATGCGAGGGCAGTAGTGAGTACGATGCGAGGGCAGTAGTGAGAACGATGCGAGGGCAGTAGTGAGTACGATGCGAGGGCAGTAGTGAGTACGATGCGAGGGCAGTAGTGAGTACGATGCGAGGGCAGTAGTGAGTACGATGCGAGGGCAGTAGTGAGAACGATGCGAGGGCAGTAGTGAATACGATGCGAGGGCAGTAGTGAGTACGGTGCGAGGGCAGTAGTGAGTACGATGCGAGGGCAGTAGTGAGTACGATGCTGAGGGCAGTAGTGAGTACGATGCGAGGGCAGTAGTGAGAACGATGCGAGGGCAGTAGTGAGTACGATGCGAGGGCAGTAGTGAGTACGATGCGAGGGCAGTAGTGAGAACGGATGCGAGGGCAGTAGTGAGAACGATGCGAGGGCAGTAGTGAGTACGATGCGAGGGGCAGTAGTGAGTACGATGCGAGGGCAGTAGTGAGAACGATGCGAGGGCAGTAGTGAGAACGATGCGAGGGCAGTAGTGAGTACGATGCGAGGGCAGTAGTGAGTACGATGCGAGGGCAGTAGTGAGTACGATGCGAGGGCAGTAGTGAGAACGATGCGAGGGCAGTAGTGAGTACGATGCGAGGGCAGTAGTGAGTACGATGCGAGGGCAGTAGTGAGTACGATGCGAGGGCAGTAGTGAGAACGATGCGAGGGCAGTAGTGAGTACGATGCGAGGGCAGTAGTGAGTACGAGTGCGAGGGCAGTAGTGAGAAGGATGCGAGGGCAGTAGTGAGTACGATGCGAGGGCAGTAGTGAGTACGATGCGAGGGCAGTAGTGAGTACGATGCGAGGGCAGTAGTGAGTACGATGCGAGGGCAGTAGTGAGAACGATGCGAGGGCAGTAGTGAGAACGATGCGAGGGCAGTAGTGAGTACGATGCGAGGGCAGTAGTGAGTACGATGCGAGGGCAGTAGTGAGAAGGATGCGAGGGCAGTAGTGAGTACGATGCGAGGGCAGTAGTGAGTACGATGCGAGGGCAGTAGTGAGAACGATGCGAGGGCAGTAGTGAGTACGATGCGAGGGCAGTAGTGAGTACGATGCGAGGGCAGTAGTGAGAAGGATGCGAGGGCAGTAGTGAGAAGGATGCGAGGGCAGTAGTGAGTACGATGCGAGGGCAGTAGTGAGAAGGATGCGAGGGCAGTAGTGAGAACGATGCGAGGGCAGTAGTGAGTACGATGCGAGGGCAGTAGTGAGTACGATGCGAGGGCAGTAGTGAGTACGATGCGAGGGCAGTAGTGAGAAGGATGCGAGGGCAGTAGTGAGTACGATGCGAGGGCAGTAGTGAGTACGATGCGAGGGCAGTAGTGAGAAGGATGCGAGGGCAGTAGTGAGTACGATGCGAGGGCAGTAGTGAGAACGATGCGAGGGCAGTAGTGAGAACGATGCGAGGGCAGTAGTGAGAACGATGCGAGGGCATTAGTGAGTACGATGCGAGGGCAGTAGTGAGTAGGATGCGAGGGCAGTATTGAGTACGATGTGAGGGCAGTAGTGAGTACGATGCGAGGGCAGTAGTGAGAACGATGCGAGGGCAGTAGTGAGAACGATGCGAGGGCAGTAGTGAGTACGATGCGAGGGCAGTAGTGAGTACGATGCGAGGGCAGTAGTGAGTACGATGCGAGGGCAGTAGTGAGTACGATGCGAGGGCAGTAGTGAGTACGATGCGAGGGCAGTAGTGAGTACGATGCGAGCGTAGTAGTGAGAACAATGCGAGGGTAGTAGTGAGTACGATGCGAGGGCAGTAGTGAGTACGATGCGAGGGCAGTAGTGAGAACGATGCGAGGGCAGTAGTGAGTACGATGCGAGGGCAGTAGTGAGTACGATGCGAGGGCAGTAGTGAGTACGAAGCGAGGGCAGTAGTGAGTACGATGCGAGGGCAGTAGTGAGTACGATGCGAGGGCAGTAGTGAGTACGATGCGAGGGCAGTAGTGAGTACGATGCGAGGGCAGTAGTGAGTACGATGCGAGGGCAGTAGTTAGAACGATGCGAGGGCAGTAGTGAGTACGATGCGAGGGCAGTAGTGAGAACGATGCGAGGGCAGTAGTGAGTACGATGCGAGGGCAGTAGTGAGTACGATGCGAGGGCAGTAGTGAGAACGATGCGAGGGCAGTAGTGAGTACGATGCGAGGGTAGTAGTGAGAACGATGCGAGGGCAGTAGTGAGTACGATGCGAGGGTAGTAGTGAGAACGATGCGAGGGTAGTAGTGAGTACGATGCGAGGGCAGTAGTGAGTACGATGCGAGGGCAGTAGTGAGAACGATGCGAGGGCAGTAGTGAGTACGATGCGAGGGCAGTAGTGAGTACGATGCGAGGGCAGTAGTGAGTACGAAGCGAGGGCAGTAGTGAGTACGATGCGAGGGCAGTAGTGAGTACGATGCGAGGGCAGTAGTGAGTACGATGCGAGGGCAGTAGTGAGTACGATGCGAGGGCAGTAGTGAGTACGATGCGAGGGCAGTAGTTAGAACGATGCGAGGGCAGTAGTGAGTACGATGCGAGGGCAGTAGTGAGTACGATGCGAGGGCAGTAGTGAGTACGAAGCGAGGGCAGTAGTGAGTACGATGCGAGGGCAGTAGTGAGTACGATGCGAGGGCAGTAGTGAGTACGATGCGAGGGCAGTAGTGAGTACGATGCGAGGGCAGTAGTGAGTACGAAGCGAGGGCAGTAGTGAGAACGATGCGAGGGCAGTAGTGAGTACAATGCGGGGGCAGTAGTGAGTACGATGCGAGGGCAGTAGTGAGTACGATGCGAGGGCAGTAGTGAGTACGAAGCGAGGGCAGTAGTGAGAACGATGCGAGGGCAGTAGTGAGAACGATGCGAGGGCAGTAGTGAGAACGATGCGAGGGCAGTAGTGAGTACGATGCGAGGGCAGTAGTGAGTAGGATGCGAGGGCAGTATTGAGTACGATGCGAGGGCAGTAGTGAGTACGATGCGAGGGCAGTAGTGAGAACGATGCGAGGGCAGTAGTGAGAACGATGCGAGGGCAGTAGTGAGTACGATGCGAGGGCAGTAGTGAGTACGATGCGAGGGCAGTAGTGAGTACGATGCGAGGGCAGTAGTGAGTACGATGCGAGGGCAGTAGTGAGTACGATGCGAGGGCAGTAGTGAGTACGATGCGAGGGCAGTAGTGAGAACGATGCGAGGGCAGTAGTGAGTACGATGCGAGGGCAGTAGTGAGTACGATGCGAGGGCAGTAGTGAGTAAGATGCGAGGTCAGTAGTGAGTACGATGCGAGGGCAGTAGTGAGTACGATGCGAGGGCATTAGTGAGAACGATGCGAGGGCAGTAGTGAGTACGATGCGAGGGCAGTAGTGAGTACGATGCGAGGGCAGTAGTGAGAACGATGCGAGGGCAGTAGTGAGAACGATGCGAGGGCAGTAGTGAGAACGATGCGAGGGCAGTAGTGAGAACGATGCGAGGGCAGTAGTGAGAACGATGCGAGGGCAGTAGTGAGTACGATGCGAGGGCAGTAGTGAGTACGATGCGAGAGCAATAGTGAGTACGGTGCGAGGGCAGTAGTGAGTACGATGCGACGGCAGTACTGAGTACGATGCGAGGGCAGTAGTGAGTACGATGCGAGGGCAGTAGTGAGTACGATGCGAGGGCAGTAGTGAGTACGATGCGAGGGCAGTAGTGAGTACGATGCGACGGCAGTAGTGAGTACGATGCGAGGGCAGTAGTGAGTACGATGCGAGGGCAGTAGTGAGAACGATGCGACGGCAGTAGTGAGTACGATGCGACGGCAGTAGTGAGTACGATGCGAGGGCAGTAGTGAGTACGATGCGAGGGCAGTAGTGAGTACGATGCGAGGGCAGTAGTGAGTATGATGCGAGGGCAGTAGTGAGAACGATGCGAGGGCAGTAGTGAGTAAGATGCGAGGGCAGTAGTGAGTACGATGCGAGGGCAGTAATGAGTACGATGCGAGGGCAGTAGTAAGTACGATGCGAGGGCAGTAGTGAGAACGATGCGAGGGCAGTAGTGAGAACGATGCGAGGGCAGTAGTGAGTACGATGCGAGGGCAGTAGTGAGAACGATGCGAGGGCAGTAGTGAGTACGATGGGAGGGCAGTAGTGAGTACGATGCGAGGCCAGTAGTGAGTACGATGCGAGGGCAGTAGTGAGTACGATACGAGGCCAGTAGTGAGTACGATGCGAGGGCAGTAGTGAGTACGATGCGAGGGCAGTAGTGAGAAGGATGCGAGGGCAGTAGTGAGTACGATGCGAGGGCAGTAGTGAGAAGGATGCGAGGGCAGTAGTGAGTACGATGCGAGGGCAGTAGTGAGAACGATGCGAGGGCAGTAGTGAGAACGATGCGAGGGCAGTAGTGAGAACGATGCGAGGGCATTAGTGAGTACGATGCGAGGGCAGTAGTGAGTAGGATGCGAGGGCAGTATTGAGTACGATGTGAGGGCAGTAGTGAGTACGATGCGAGGGCAGTAGTGAGAACGATGCGAGGGCAGTAGTGAGAACGATGCGAGGGCAGTAGTGAGTACGATGCGAGGGCAGTAGTGAGTACGATGCGAGGGCAGTAGTGAGTACGATGCGAGGGCAGTAGTGAGTACGATGCGAGGGCAGTAGTGAGTACGATGCGAGGGCAGTAGTGAGTACGATGCGAGCGTAGTAGTGAGAACAATGCGAGGGTAGTAGTGAGTACGATGCGAGGGCAGTAGTGAGTACGATGCGAGGGCAGTAGTGAGAACGATGCGAGGGCAGTAGTGAGTACGATGCGAGGGCAGTAGTGAGTACGATGCGAGGGCAGTAGTGAGTACGAAGCGAGGGCAGTAGTGAGTACGATGCGAGGGCAGTAGTGAGTACGATGCGAGGGCAGTAGTGAGTACGATGCGAGGGCAGTAGTGAGTACGATGCGAGGGCAGTAGTGAGTACGATGCGAGGGCAGTAGTTAGAACGATGCGAGGGCAGTAGTGAGTACGATGCGAGGGCAGTAGTGAGAACGATGCGAGGGCAGTAGTGAGTACGATGCGAGGGCAGTAGTGAGTACGATGCGAGGGCAGTAGTGAGAACGATGCGAGGGCAGTAGTGAGTACGATGCGAGGGTAGTAGTGAGAACGATGCGAGGGCAGTAGTGAGTACGATGCGAGGGTAGTAGTGAGAACGATGCGAGGGTAGTAGTGAGTACGATGCGAGGGCAGTAGTGAGTACGATGCGAGGGCAGTAGTGAGAACGATGCGAGGGCAGTAGTGAGTACGATGCGAGGGCAGTAGTGAGTACGATGCGAGGGCAGTAGTGAGTACGAAGCGAGGGCAGTAGTGAGTACGATGCGAGGGCAGTAGTGAGTACGATGCGAGGGCAGTAGTGAGTACGATGCGAGGGCAGTAGTGAGTACGATGCGAGGGCAGTAGTGAGTACGATGCGAGGGCAGTAGTTAGAACGATGCGAGGGCAGTAGTGAGTACGATGCGAGGGCAGTAGTGAGTACGATGCGAGGGCAGTAGTGAGTACGAAGCGAGGGCAGTAGTGAGTACGATGCGAGGGCAGTAGTGAGTACGATGCGAGGGCAGTAGTGAGTACGATGCGAGGGCAGTAGTGAGTACGATGCGAGGGCAGTAGTGAGTACGAAGCGAGGGCAGTAGTGAGAACGATGCGAGGGCAGTAGTGAGTACAATGCGGGGGCAGTAGTGAGTACGATGCGAGGGCAGTAGTGAGTACGATGCGAGGGCAGTAGTGAGTACGAAGCGAGGGCAGTAGTGAGAACGATGCGAGGGCAGTAGTGAGAACGATGCGAGGGCAGTAGTGAGAACGATGCGAGGGCAGTAGTGAGTACGATGCGAGGGCAGTAGTGAGTAGGATGCGAGGGCAGTATTGAGTACGATGCGAGGGCAGTAGTGAGTACGATGCGAGGGCAGTAGTGAGAACGATGCGAGGGCAGTAGTGAGAACGATGCGAGGGCAGTAGTGAGTACGATGCGAGGGCAGTAGTGAGTACGATGCGAGGGCAGTAGTGAGTACGATGCGAGGGCAGTAGTGAGTACGATGCGAGGGCAGTAGTGAGTACGATGCGAGGGCAGTAGTGAGTACGATGCGAGGGCAGTAGTGAGAACGATGCGAGGGCAGTAGTGAGTACGATGCGAGGGCAGTAGTGAGTACGATGCGAGGGCAGTAGTGAGTAAGATGCGAGGTCAGTAGTGAGTACGATGCGAGGGCAGTAGTGAGTACGATGCGAGGGCATTAGTGAGAACGATGCGAGGGCAGTAGTGAGTACGATGCGAGGGCAGTAGTGAGTACGATGCGAGGGCAGTAGTGAGAACGATGCGAGGGCAGTAGTGAGAACGATGCGAGGGCAGTAGTGAGAACGATGCGAGGGCAGTAGTGAGAACGATGCGAGGGCAGTAGTGAGAACGATGCGAGGGCAGTAGTGAGTACGATGCGAGGGCAGTAGTGAGTACGATGCGAGAGCAATAGTGAGTACGGTGCGAGGGCAGTAGTGAGTACGATGCGACGGCAGTACTGAGTACGATGCGAGGGCAGTAGTGAGTACGATGCGAGGGCAGTAGTGAGTACGATGCGAGGGCAGTAGTGAGTACGATGCGAGGGCAGTAGTGAGTACGATGCGACGGCAGTAGTGAGTACGATGCGAGGGCAGTAGTGAGTACGATGCGAGGGCAGTAGTGAGAACGATGCGACGGCAGTAGTGAGTACGATGCGACGGCAGTAGTGAGTACGATGCGAGGGCAGTAGTGAGTACGATGCGAGGGCAGTAGTGAGTACGATGCGAGGGCAGTAGTGAGTATGATGCGAGGGCAGTAGTGAGAACGATGCGAGGGCAGTAGTGAGTAAGATGCGAGGGCAGTAGTGAGTACGATGCGAGGGCAGTAATGAGTACGATGCGAGGGCAGTAGTAAGTACGATGCGAGGGCAGTAGTGAGAACGATGCGAGGGCAGTAGTGAGAACGATGCGAGGGCAGTAGTGAGTACGATGCGAGGGCAGTAGTGAGAACGATGCGAGGGCAGTAGTGAGTACGATGTGAGGGCAGTAGTGAGTACGATGCGAGGCCAGTAGTGAGTACGATGCGAGGGCAGTAGTGAGTACGATACGAGGCCAGTAGTGAGTACGATGCGAGGGCAGTAGTGAGTACGATGCGAGGGCAGTAGTGAGTACGATGCGAGGGCAGTAGTGAGTACGATGCGAGGGCAGTAGTGAGTACGATGCGAGGGCAGTAGTGAGTACGAAGCGAGTGCAGTAGTGAGTACGATGCGAGGGCAGTAGTGAGTACGATGCGAGGGCAGTAGTGAGTACGATGCGAGGGCAGTAGTGAGTACGATGTGAGGGCAGTAGTGAGAACGATGCGAGGGCAGTAGTGAGTACGATGCGTGGGCAGTAGTGAGTACGAAGCGAGGGCAGTAGTGAGTACGATGCGAGGGCAGTAGTGAGTACGATGCGAGGGCAGTAGTGAGTACGATGCGAGGGCAGTAGTGAGAACGATGCGAGGGCAGTAGTGAGTACGATGCGAGGGCAGTAGTGAGAACGATGCGAGGGCAGTAGTGAGAACGATGCGAGGGCAGTAGTGAGTACGATGCGAGGGCAGTATTGAGTACGATGCGAGGGCAGTAGTGAGTACGATGCGAGGGCAGTAGTGAGAACGATGCGAGGGCAGTAGTGAGAACGATGCGAGGGCAGTAGTTAATACGATGCGAGGGCAGTAGTGAGTACGATGCGAGGGTAGTAGTGAGTACGATGCGAGGGCAGTAGTGAGTACGATGCGAGGGCAGTAGTGAGAACGATGCGAGGGCAGTAGTGAGAACGATGCGAGGGCAGTAGTGAGAACGATGCGAGGGCAGTAGTGAGTACGATGCGAGGGCAATAGTGAGTACGATGCGAGGGCAGTAGTGAGAACGATGCGAGGGCAGTAGTGAGAACGATGCGAGGGCAGTAGTGAGTACGATGCGAGGGCAGTAGTGAGTACGATGCGAGGGCAGTAGTGAGTACGATGCGAGGGCAGTAGTGAGAACGATGCGAGGGCAGTAGTGAGTACGATGCGAGGGTAGTGGTGAGTACGATGCGAGGGCAGTAGTGAGTACGATGCGAGGGCAGTAGTGAGAACGATGCGAGGGCAGTAGTGAGTACGATGCGAGGGCAGTAGTGAGTACGATGCGAGGGCAGTAGTGAGTACGAAGCGAGGGCAGTAGTGAGTACGATGCGAGGGCAGTAGTGAGTACGATGCGAGGGCAGTAGTGAGTACGATGCGAGGGCAGTAGTGAGTACGATGCGAGGGCAGTAGTGAGTACGATGCGAGGGCAGTAGTTAGAACGATGCGAGGGCAGTAGTGAGTACGATGCGAGGGCAGTAGTGAGTACGATGCGAGGGCAGTAGTGAGTACGATGCGAGGGCAGTAGTGAGTACGATGCGAGGGCAGTAGTGAGTACGATGCGAGGGCAGTAGTGAGTACGATGCGAGGGCAGTAGTGAGTACGATGCGAGGGCAGTAGTGAGAACGATGCGAGGGCAGTAGTGAGTACGAAGCGAGGGCAGTAGTGAGTACGATGCGAGGGCAGTAGTGAGTACGATGCGAGGGCAGTAGTGAGTACGATGCGAGGGCAGTAGTGAGTACGATGCGAGGGCAGTAGTGAGTACGATGCGAGGGCAGTAGTGAGAACGATGCGAGGGCAGTAGTGAGTACGATGCGAGGGCAGTAGTGAGTACGAAGCGAGGGCAGTAGTGAGTACGATGCGAGGGCAGTAGTGAGTACGATGCGAGTGCAGTAGTGAGTACGATGCGAGGGCAGTAGTGAGAACGATGCGAGGGCAGTAGTGAGTACGATGCGAGGGCAGTAGTGAGAACGATGCGAGGGCAGTAGTGAGAACGATGCGAGGGCATTAGTGAGTACGATGCGAGGGCAGTAGTGAGTAGGATGCGAGGGCAGTATTGAGTACGATGCGAGGGCAGTAGTGAGTACGATGCGAGGGCAGTAGTGAGAACGATGCGAGGGCAGTAGTGAGAACGATGCGAGGGCAGTAGTGAGTACGATGCGAGGGCAGTAGTGAGTACGATGCGAGGGCAGTAGTGAGTACGATGCGAGGGCAGTAGTGAGTACGATGCGAGGGCAGTAGTGAGTACGATGCGAGGGCAGTAGTGAGAACGATGCGAGGGCAGTAGTGAGAACGATGCGAGGGCAGTAGTGAGTACGATGCGAGGGCAGTAGTGAGAACGATGCGAGGGCAGTAGTGAGTACGATGCGAGGGTAGTAGTGAGAACGATGCGAGGGCAGTAGTGAGTACGATGCGAGGGTAGTAGTGAGAACGATGCGAGGGTAGTAGTGAGTACGATGCGAGGGCAGTAGTGAGTACGATGCGAGGGCAGTAGTGAGAACGATGCGAGGGCAGTAGTGAGTACGATGCGAGGGCAGTAGTGAGTACGATGCGAGGGCAGTAGTGAGTACGAAGCGAGGGCAGTAGTGAGTACGATGCGAGGGCAGTAGTGAGTACGATGCGAGGGCAGTAGTGAGTACGATGCGACGGCAGTAGTGAGTACGATGCGAGGGCAGTAGTGAGTACGATGCGAGGGCAGTAGTGAGAACGATGCGACGGCAGTAGTGAGTACGATGCGACGGCAGTAGTGAGTACGATGCGAGGGCAGTAGTGAGTACGATGCGAGGGCAGTAGTGAGTACGATGCGAGGGCAGTAGTGAGTATGATGCGAGGGCAGTAGTGAGAACGATGCGAGGGCAGTAGTGAGTAAGATGCGAGGGCAGTAGTGAGTACGATGCGAGGGCAGTAATGAGTACGATGCGAGGGCAGTAGTAAGTACGATGCGAGGGCAGTAGTGAGAACGATGCGAGGGCAGTAGTGAGAACGATGCGAGGGCAGTAGTGAGTACGATGCGAGGGCAGTAGTGAGAACGATGCGACGGCAGTAGTGAGTACGATGCGACGGCAGTAGTGAGTACGATGCGAGGGCAGTAGTGAGTACGATGCGAGGGCAGTAGTGAGTACGATGCGAGGGCAGTAGTGAGTATGATGCGAGGGCAGTAGTGAGAACGATGCGAGGGCAGTAGTGAGTAAGATGCGAGGGCAGTAGTGAGTACGATGCGAGGGCAGTAATGAGTACGATGCGAGGGCAGTAGTAAGTACGATGCGAGGGCAGTAGTGAGAACGATGCGAGGGCAGTAGTGAGAACGATGCGAGGGCAGTAGTGAGTACGATGCGAGGGCAGTAGTGAGAACGATGCGAGGGCAGTAGTGAGTACGATGTGAGGGCAGTAGTGAGTACGATGCGAGGCCAGTAGTGAGTACGATGCGAGGGCAGTAGTGAGTACGATACGAGGCCAGTAGTGAGTACGATGCGAGGGCAGTAGTGAGTACGATGCGAGGGCAGTAGTGAGTACGATGCGAGGGCAGTAGTGAGTACGATGCGAGGGCAGTAGTGAGTACGATGCGAGGGCAGTAGTGAGTACGAAGCGAGTGCAGTAGTGAGTACGATGCGAGGGCAGTAGTGAGTACGATGCGAGGGCAGTAGTGAGTACGATGCGAGGGCAGTAGTGAGTACGATGTGAGGGCAGTAGTGAGAACGATGCGAGGGCAGTAGTGAGTACGATGCGTGGGCAGTAGTGAGTACGAAGCGAGGGCAGTAGTGAGTACGATGCGAGGGCAGTAGTGAGTACGATGCGAGGGCAGTAGTGAGTACGATGCGAGGGCAGTAGTGAGAACGATGCGAGGGCAGTAGTGAGTACGATGCGAGGGCAGTAGTGAGAACGATGCGAGGGCAGTAGTGAGAACGATGCGAGGGCAGTAGTGAGTACGATGCGAGGGCAGTATTGAGTACGATGCGAGGGCAGTAGTGAGTACGATGCGAGGGCAGTAGTGAGAACGATGCGAGGGCAGTAGTGAGAACGATGCGAGGGCAGTAGTTAATACGATGCGAGGGCAGTAGTGAGTACGATGCGAGGGTAGTAGTGAGTACGATGCGAGGGCAGTAGTGAGTACGATGCGAGGGCAGTAGTGAGAACGATGCGAGGGCAGTAGTGAGAACGATGCGAGGGCAGTAGTGAGAACGATGCGAGGGCAGTAGTGAGTACGATGCGAGGGCAATAGTGAGTACGATGCGAGGGCAGTAGTGAGAACGATGCGAGGGCAGTAGTGAGAACGATGCGAGGGCAGTAGTGAGTACGATGCGAGGGCAGTAGTGAGTACGATGCGAGGGCAGTAGTGAGTACGATGCGAGGGCAGTAGTGAGAACGATGCGAGGGCAGTAGTGAGTACGATGCGAGGGTAGTGGTGAGTACGATGCGAGGGCAGTAGTGAGTACGATGCGAGGGCAGTAGTGAGAACGATGCGAGGGCAGTAGTGAGTACGATGCGAGGGCAGTAGTGAGTACGATGCGAGGGCAGTAGTGAGTACGAAGCGAGGGCAGTAGTGAGTACGATGCGAGGGCAGTAGTGAGTACGATGCGAGGGCAGTAGTGAGTACGATGCGAGGGCAGTAGTGAGTACGATGCGAGGGCAGTAGTGAGTACGATGCGAGGGCAGTAGTTAGAACGATGCGAGGGCAGTAGTGAGTACGATGCGAGGGCAGTAGTGAGTACGATGCGAGGGCAGTAGTGAGTACGATGCGAGGGCAGTAGTGAGTACGATGCGAGGGCAGTAGTGAGTACGATGCGAGGGCAGTAGTGAGTACGATGCGAGGGCAGTAGTGAGTACGATGCGAGGGCAGTAGTGAGAACGATGCGAGGGCAGTAGTGAGTACGAAGCGAGGGCAGTAGTGAGTACGATGCGAGGGCAGTAGTGAGTACGATGCGAGGGCAGTAGTGAGTACGATGCGAGGGCAGTAGTGAGTACGATGCGAGGGCAGTAGTGAGTACGATGCGAGGGCAGTAGTGAGAACGATGCGAGGGCAGTAGTGAGTACGATGCGAGGGCAGTAGTGAGTACGAAGCGAGGGCAGTAGTGAGTACGATGCGAGGGCAGTAGTGAGTACGATGCGAGTGCAGTAGTGAGTACGATGCGAGGGCAGTAGTGAGAACGATGCGAGGGCAGTAGTGAGTACGATGCGAGGGCAGTAGTGAGAACGATGCGAGGGCAGTAGTGAGAACGATGCGAGGGCATTAGTGAGTACGATGCGAGGGCAGTAGTGAGTAGGATGCGAGGGCAGTATTGAGTACGATGCGAGGGCAGTAGTGAGTACGATGCGAGGGCAGTAGTGAGAACGATGCGAGGGCAGTAGTGAGAACGATGCGAGGGCAGTAGTGAGTACGATGCGAGGGCAGTAGTGAGTACGATGCGAGGGCAGTAGTGAGTACGATGCGAGGGCAGTAGTGAGTACGATGCGAGGGCAGTAGTGAGTACGATGCGAGGGCAGTAGTGAGAACGATGCGAGGGCAGTAGTGAGAACGATGCGAGGGCAGTAGTGAGTACGATGCGAGGGCAGTAGTGAGAACGATGCGAGGGCAGTAGTGAGTACGATGCGAGGGTAGTAGTGAGAACGATGCGAGGGCAGTAGTGAGTACGATGCGAGGGTAGTAGTGAGAACGATGCGAGGGTAGTAGTGAGTACGATGCGAGGGCAGTAGTGAGTACGATGCGAGGGCAGTAGTGAGAACGATGCGAGGGCAGTAGTGAGTACGATGCGAGGGCAGTAGTGAGTACGATGCGAGGGCAGTAGTGAGTACGAAGCGAGGGCAGTAGTGAGTACGATGCGAGGGCAGTAGTGAGTACGATGCGAGGGCAGTAGTGAGAACGATGCGAGGGCAGTAGTGAGTACGATGCGAGGGTAGTAGTGAGAACGATGCGAGGGTAGTAGTGAGTACGATGCGAGCGTAGTAGTGAGAACGATGCGAGGGTAGTAGTGAGTACGATGCGAGGGCAGTAGTGAGTACGATGCGAGGGCAGTAGTGAGAACGATGCGAGGGCAGTAGTGAGTACGATGCGAGGGCAGTAGTGAGTACGATGCGAGGGCAGTAGTGAGTACGAAGCGAGGGCAGTAGTGAGTACGATGCGAGGGCAGTAGTAAGTACGATGCGAGGGCAGTAGTGAGTACGATGCGAGGGCAGTAGTGAGTACGATGCGAGGGCAGTAGTGAGTACGATGCGAGGGCAGTAGTGAGAACGATGCGAGGGCAGTAGTGAGTACGATGCGAGGGTAGTAGTGAGAACGATGCGAGGGCAGTAGTGAGTACGATGCGAGGGTAGTAGTGAGAACGATGCGAGGGTAGTAGTGAGTACGATGCGAGGGCAGTAGTGAGTACGATGCGAGGGCAGTAGTGAGAACGATGCGAGGGCAGTAGTGAGTACGATGCGAGGGCAGTAGTGAGTACGATGCGAGGGCAGTAGTGAGTACGAAGCGAGGGCAGTAGTGAGTACGATGCGAGGGCAGTAGTGAGTACGATGCGAGGGCAGTAGTGAGTACGATGCGAGGGCAGTAGTGAGTACGATGCGAGGGCAGTAGTGAGTACGATGCGAGGGCAGTAGTTAGAACGATGCGAGGGCAGTAGTGAGTACGATGCGAGGGCAGTAGTGAGTACGATGCGAGGGCAGTAGTGAGTACGAAGCGAGGGCAGTAGTGAGTACGATGCGAGGGCAGTAGTGAGTACGATGCGAGGGCAGTAGTGAGTACGATGCGAGGGCAGTAGTGAGTACGATGCGAGGGCAGTAGTGAGTACGAAGCGAGGGCAGTAGTGAGAACGATGCGAGGGCAGTAGTGAGTACAATGCGAGGGCAGTAGTGAGTACGAAGCGAGGGCAGTAGTGAGTACGATGCGAGGGCAGTAGTGAGTACGATGCGAGGGCAGTAGTGAGTACGATGCGAGGGCAGTAGTGAGAACGATGCGAGGGCAGTAGTGAGAACGATGCGAGGGCAGTAGTGAGTACGATGCGAGGGCAGTAGTGAGTAGGATGCGAGGGCAGTATTGAGTACGATGCGAGGGCAGTAGTGAGTACGATGCGAGGGCAGTAGTGAGAACGATGCGAGGGCAGTAGTGAGAACGATGCGAGGGCAGTAGTGAGTACGATGCGAGGGCAGTAGTGAGTACGATGCGAGGGCAGTAGTGAGTACGATGCGAGGGCAGTAGTGAGTACGATGCGAGGGCAGTAGTGAGTACGATGCGAGGGCAGTAGTGAGAACGATGCGAGGGCAGTAGTGAGAACGATGCGAGGGCAGTAGTGAGAACGATGCGAGGGCAGTAGTGAGTACGATGCGATGGCAGTAGTGAGTACGATGCGAGGGCAGTAGTGAGAACGATGCGAGGGCAGTAGTGAGAACGATGCGAGGGCAGTAGTGAGAACGATGCGAGGGCAGTAGTGAGTACAATGCGGGGGCAGTAGTGAGTACGATGCGAGGGCAGTAGTGAGTACGATGCGAGGGCAGTAGTGAGTACGAAGCGAGGGCAGTAGTGAGAACGATGCGAGGGCAGTAGTGAGAACGATGCGAGGGCAGTAGTGAGAACGATGCGAGGGCAGTAGTGAGTACGATGCGAGGGCAGTAGTGAGTAGGATGCGAGGGCAGTATTGAGTACGATGCGAGGGCAGTAGTGAGTACGATGCGAGGGCAGTAGTGAGAACGATGCGAGGGCAGTAGTGAGAACGATGCGAGGGCAGTAGTGAGTACGATGCGAGGGCAGTAGTGAGTACGATGCGAGGGCAGTAGTGAGTACGATGCGAGGGCAGTAGTGAGTACGATGCGAGGGCAGTAGTGAGTACGATGCGAGGGCAGTAGTGAGAACGATGCGAGGGCAGTAGTGAGAACGATGCGAGGGCAGTAGTGAGAACGATGCGAGGGCAGTAGTGAGTAAGATGCGAGGGCAGTAGTGAGAACGATGAGAGGGCAGTAGTGAGTACGATGCGATGGCAGTAGTGAGTACGATGCGAGGGCAGTAGTGAGAACGATGCGAGGGCAGTAGTGAGAACGATGCGAGGGCAGTAGTGAGAACGATGCGAGGGCAGTAGTGAGAACGATGAGAGGGCAGTAGTGAGTACGATGCGAGGGCAGTAGTGAGTACGATGCGAGGGCAGTAGTGAGTACGATGCGAGGGCAGTAGTGAGAACGATGCGAGGGCAGTAGGGTTGAGCGAAACGGGTCGAACATTTTCAAAAGTCGCCGACTTTTGGCTAAGTCGGGGTTTCATGAAACCCGATCCGACCCCTGTGCGGGGTCGGCCATGCGGTACGCGACTTTCGCGCCAAAGTCGCGTTTCAATGACGCGAAAAGCGCCATTTCTCAGCCAATGAAGGTAAACGCAGAGTGTGGGCAGCGTGATGACATAGGTCCTGGTCCCCACCATCTTAGAGAAGGGCATTGCAGTGATTGGCTTGCTGTCTGCGACGTCACAGGGGCTATAAAGAGGCGTTCCCGCCGACCGCCATCTTACTGCTGCTGATCTGAGCTTAGGGAGAGGTTGCTGCCGCTTTGTCAGAAGCAGGGATAGCGTTAGGCAGGGTCCATTAACCACAAAACCGCTTGTGCTGCAGCGATTTGCACTGTCCAACACCACCCTCGGTGTGCAGGGACAGTGGAAGTTATTTTTTTTTTTTTTCCCCTCAGCGCTGTAGCTCATTGGGCTGCCCTAGAAGGCTCCCTGATAGCTGCATTGCTGTGTGTACGCCGCTGTGCAAACCAACTGCTTTTTTCAAAGCACAAATCCTCTTGTTCCTTCCTTTCTGCACAGCTATCTTTTTTGTTTGTCCACACTTTTTATTTCATTTGTGCATCAGTCCACTCCTTATTGCTGCCTGCCATACCTGGCTGAGATTACTGCAGGCAGGGAGATAGTAGCTGCCTGCCATACCTGGCTGAGATTACTGCAGGCAGGGAGATAGTAATTGTAGGACATTCCCTGTTTTGTTTTTTTTTGTTTTTTTGGTGGGAGATTAAGATTGGCAATTTGGCATTTCTGCTAGAGTGCCATCCCTGTGTGTGCCATCTCTCTCACATAGTGGGCCATAGAAAGCCTTTTCATTTTTCTGTATTTTTTTTTGTGGGGTGTATAAATTCTCCCTGATAAAAATACAGTGGGAGATTAATATTGGCCTTTGGGCTTGTGTGCCAGTCCTGAGTGTGCCATCTCTCTCACAAATAGTGGGCCATAGAAAGCCTATTTTATTTTTTTTTGGGTTTTATAAATTCTCCCTGAAAAAAAGGGAGATTAATATTGGCCTCTGGGCTTGTGTGCCAGTCCTGAGCGTGCCATCTGTGCCAGCCCTGAGCGTGCCATCTCTCTCACAAATAGTGGGCCATAGAAAGCCTATTTAATTTTTTTTTTGGTTTTATAAATTCTCCCTGAAAAAAAGGGAGATTAATATTGGCCTCTGGGCTTGTGTGCCAGTTGTGAGCGTGCCATCTGTGCCAGTCCTGAGCGTGCCATCTCTCTCACAAATAGTGGGCCATAGAAAGCCTATTTAATTTTTTTTTTGGTTTTATAAATTTTCCCTGAAAAAAGGGAGATTAATATTGGCCTCTGGGCTTGTGTGCCAGTTGTGAGCGTGCCATCTGTGCCAGCCCTGAGCGTGCCATCTCTCTCACAAATAGTGGGCCATAAAAAGCCTATTTAAATATTTTTTTGGTTTTATAAATTCTCCCAGAAAAAAAGGGAGATTAATATTGGCCTCTGGGCTTCTGTGCCAGTCCTGAGCGTGCCATCTGTGCCAGTCCTGAGCGTCCCATCTCTCTCACAAATAGTGGGCCATAGAAAGCCTATTTTTTTTTTTTTTGGGTTTTAGAAATTCTCCCTGAAAAAAAAAGGGAGATTAATATTGCCCTTTGGGCTTGTGTGCCAGTACTAAGCGTGCCATCTCTCTCTCTCTCTCAGTCAGTGGGCCATAGAACGCCTATTTTTGGTTTTATTTGTTTTCTAAATTCTCCCTGAAAAAATCATTTTATTTTATTTGGTTTCTAAATTCTTCCTGATAAAATCATATTTTTTTTTATTATTTTTTTTTCTAAAGTCTCCCTGAAAAAAAACAAAACAAAAAAAAAAACAAACAAAAAAAACAGTGGGGGATTAATATTGGCCTTTCTGCTTGTGTGCCAGTCTTGACTCCTGTGTGCGTCATCTCTCACTCAGTGGGCCATAGAACGCCTATTTTTTGTTTTATTAGTTTTATAAATTCTCCCTGAAAAAATCATTTTATTTTATTTGGTTTCTAAATTCTTCCTGATAAAATCATATTTTTTTTATTATTTTTTTTTCTAAAGTCTCCCTGAAAAAAAAAAAAAAAAAAAAAAAACAGTGGGAGATTAATATTGGCCTTTCTGCTTGTGTGCCAGTCTTGACTCCTGTGTGCGTCATCTCTCAGTCAGTGGGCCATAGAACGCCTATTTTTGGTTTTATTTGTTTTATAAATTCTCCCTGAAAAAATCATTTTATTTTATTTGGTTTCTAAATTCTTCCTGATAAAATCATATTTTTTTTATTATTTTTTTTTCTAAAGTCTCCCTGAAAAAAAAAAAAAAAAAACAAACAAAAAAAACAGTGGGAGATTAATATTGGCCTTTCTGCTTGTGTGCCAGTCTTGACTCCTGGGTGTGCCATCTCTCTCTCTCTCTCTCTCTCTCTCCAATTGTGGTCCATAGAAAGCCTATATTTTTTTTCCTTGATTTGGGTTCCAAAATCTACCAGAGAAAATAACTACATCAATCATTGGTAGAAAAATATTGGCCTCTGGGCTTGTGTGCCACTCCTGACTCCTGTGTGCGTCATCTCTCAGTCAGTGGGCCATAGAACGCCTATTTTTGGTTTTATTTGTTTTATAAATTCTCCCTGAAAAAATCATTTTATTTTATTTGGTTTCTAAATTCTTCCTGATAAAATCATATTTTTTTTATTATTTTTTTTTCTAAAGTCTCCCTGAAAAAAAAACCAAACAAACAAAAAAAACAGTGGGAGATTAATATTGGCCTTTCTGCTTGTGTGCCAGTCTTGACTCCTGGGTGTGCCATCTCTCTCTCTCTCTCTCTCTCTCTCTCTCTCTCTCTCTCTCCAATTGTGGTCCATAGAAAGCCTATATTTTTTTTCCTTGATTTGGGTTCCAAAATCTACCAGAGAAAATAACTACATCAATCATTGGTAGAAAAATATTGGCCTCTGGGCTTGTGTGCCACTCCTGACTCCTGTGTGCGTCATCTCTCAGTCAGTGGGCCATAGAACGCCTATTTTTGTTTTTATTTGTTTTATAAATTCTCCCTGAAAAAATAATTTTATTTTATTTGGTTTCTAAATTCTTCCTGATAAAATCATATTTTTTTTATTATTTTTTTTTCTAAAGTCTCCCTGAAAAAAAAACAAAAAAAAAAAAAAAAAACAAACCCAAAAAAAAAATGGGAGATTAATATTGGCCTTTCTGCTTGTGTGCCAGTCTTGACTCCTGGGTGTGCCATCTCTCTCTCTCTCTCTCTCTCTCTCTCCAATTGTGGTCCATAGAAAGCCTATATTTTTTTTCCTTGATTTGGGTTCCAAAATCTACCAGAGAAAATAACTCCATCAATCATTGGTAGAAAAATATTGGCCTCTGGGCTTGTGTGCCACTCCTGATTCCTGTGTGCGTCATCTCTCACTCAGTGGCCCATAGAAAGCATATAGTTTGTTACATTTGTTTTCTAAATTCTCCCTGCAAAAATCTATTTTTTTTTTTTTGGGGGTTTCTAAAGTGTTCCTGAAAAAAATAAAAATAAAAAAAAAATAATAGTGTGACATTAATATTAACATTTGTGCTTCAGTGACAGTCCTGCGTGTGGGGCATCTCTCTAATTTGCAGCCACCAAAAACAGAGTGTGTAACATTGGGCCTGATTTTCGCTGTGGTCTCACCAACCTGTAAAGGGGTAGCTAAATCATACTGAAGTTATAGCTCACCGTGTAAGTTGTGTGACTGCAACAAATAACGTTAGTTTGGTTACGTTTTTAAAACAATGAGGAAGTCTAGTGGAAGAGGTCGTGGCCGGGGGCGTTCATTGTCAGCTGGTAATGAGGGTAGTGGTAGTGGTGGAGCATCAGGTGGTCGTGGGGAAAAAAATATTGTACCTAAGTCTGGAGCTGTGGAGCCAGGTTCGTCGTCCGGCTACACAAGGCCTCGAACGCTCCCTTTTCTGGGATTAGGAAAACCGCTTTTAAAGCCGGAGCAGCAAGAGCAAGTTTTGGCTTATCTTGCTGACTCAGCCTCTAGCTCTTTTGCCTCCTCTCGTGGAACTGGTAAAAGTAAAAGCAGCGCGTCGTTAGTGGATGTTCACGGTCAGGGACAAGTCACTTCCTTGTCCTCTTCAGCAAAAACAACAACAGAGAAGAATGCAGCAGGCGACACAACGGGTTACTCCATGGAGCTCTTTACACATACCGTCCCTGGCTTAGAAAGTGAAGCAGTTAACAGTCCATGCCCATTACAAGTTGAATCTGACATGGAGTGCACTGACGCACAGCCACAGCCAGACTACTATGCTGGTCCTTTGACTCAGACCACAACATTGCCCTCGCAGGGTGCTGATCAAGAATCAGACCCTGATGAGACTATGTTGCCCCATCACGAACGCTATACCACCGAACGACACGGTGACACAGACGAAGTTGCGCAGGAGGTACAAGAAGAGTTATTAGATGACCCAGTTCTTGACCCCGATTGGCAGCCATTGGGGGAACAGGGTGCAGGCGGCAGCAGTTCTGAAGCAGAGGAGGAGGAGGGGCCGCAGCAGGCATCAACATCGCCACAGGTTCCATCTGCCGGGCCCGTATCTTGCCCAAAACGCGTGGCAAAGCCAAAACCTGGTGGAGGACAGCGTGGCCATCCGGTTAAAGCTCAGTCTGCAATGCCTGAAAAGGTATCCGATGCTAGAAAGAGTGCAGTCTGGCATTTTTTTAAACAACATCCAATTGATCAGCGCAAAGTCATCTGTCAAAAATGTTCTACTTCCTTAAGCAGAGGTCAGAATCTGAAAAGTCTCAATACTAGTTGCATGCATAGACATTTAACCACCATGCATTTGCAAGCCTGGACTAACTACCAAACGTCCCTTAAGGTTGTAGCACCCTCGGCCAATGAAGCTAGTCATCAACGCAACATCCCTTCCGGCAGTGTAGGACCACCATTTAGCGCACCACCTGCTGTATCTGTGCAGGTATCTTTGCCAGGCCAAAGCAGTCAGGGTCAGGGAATCACCAGTTTCGTAGTAGGAAACACTGCATCTAGGGCACCGGCGGCAACAATACCATCTCCCACCGTCTCTCAGTCTGCCAT
This sequence comes from Ranitomeya imitator, assembly GCF_032444005.1. NCBI lineage: Eukaryota > Metazoa > Chordata > Amphibia > Anura > Dendrobatidae > Ranitomeya > Ranitomeya imitator. The sequence continues at coordinate 14,772,681 of NC_091291.1, read as the reverse complement.
GTCCACCGGCACCCCCGCTAGTTCCACGATCTCCAGCTCTCCAGTCCAGCTCACCCTACATGAGACTATGGTTAGAAAAAGGAAATACTTAGCCTCGCATCCGCGTACACAGGGTTTGAACGCCCACATAGCTAGACTAATCTCGTTAGAGATGATGCCCTACCGGTTAGTTGAAAGCGAAGCTTTCAAAGACCTGATGGACTACGCTGTACCACGCTACGAGCTACCCAGTCGACACTTTTTTTCCAGAAAAGCCATCCCAGCCCTCCACCAGCATGTTAAAGAGCGCATCGTCCATGCACTCAGGCAATCTGTGAGCACAAAGGTGCACCTGACAACAGATGCATGGACCAGTAGGCATGGCCAGGGACGTTACGTGTCCATCACGGCACACTGGGTAAATGTGGTGGATTCAGGGTCCACAGGGGACAGCAAGTTTGGGACAGTTCTGCCTAGCCCACGGTCTAGTAAACAGTTGTCTGTAGCCGTTCGCACCCCCTCCTCCTCCTCCTCCTCCTCGTCCTCCTGCAGAAGCAAGAGCTCGTCCACAGACCGCAGTCGCACAAACACTCCATCCGCACCTGCCACTGTTGCACACCAGGTCTCCCATTATGGGGCAGCTACTGGCAAACGTCAGCAGGCTGTATTGGCTATGAAGTGTTTGGGCGACAATAGACACACCGCGGAAGTTCTGTCCGAGTTCTTGCAGCAAGAAACGCAGTCGTGGCTGGGCACTGTAGATCTTGAGGCAGGCAAGGTAGTGAGTGATAACGGAAGGAATTTCATGGACGCCATCTCCCTTTCCCAACTGAAACACATTCCTTGCCTGGCTCACACCTTAAACCTGGTGGTGCAGTGCTTCCTGAAAAGTTATCCGGGGTTATCCGACCTGCTCCTCAAAGTGCGTGGACTTTGCGCACATATCCGCCGTTCGCCTGTACACTCCAGCCGTATGCAGACCTATCAGCGTTCTTTGAACCTTCCCCAGCATCGCCTAATCATAGACGTTGCAACAAGGTGGAACTCAACACTGCACATGCTTCAGAGACTGTGCGAACAGAGGCGGGCTGTTATGTTTTTGTGGGAGGATACACATACACGGGCAGGCAGTAGGATGGCAGACATGGAGTTGTCAGGTGTGCAGTGGTCGAAGATTCAAGACATGTGTCAAGTCCTTCAGTGTTTTGAGGAATGCACACGGCTGGTTAGTGCAGACAACGCCATAATAAGCATGAGCATCCCCCTAATGCGTCTGCTGATGCAAAGTTTGACGCACATAAAGGATCAGGCGTCTGCACCAGAGGAAGAGGAAAGCCTTGATGACAGTCAGCGATTGTCTGGTCAGGGCAGTGTACATGACGAGGTACCGGGCGAAGAGGAGGTGGAGGATGAGGAGGATGATGGGGATGAGTATATTTTTAATGAGGAAGCTTTCCCGGGGGCACGGGAAATTGGTGGCGTGGCAAGGCCGGGTTCTGGTTTTTTGAGGGACACAAGTGACGTAGATTTGCCTGCAACTGCCCCTCAACCAAGCACAACCGCAGATTTGACAACGGGAACTTTGGCCCACATGGCGGATTATGCCTTGCGTATCCTCAAAAGGGACACACGCATTACAAAAATGATGAACGATGACGATTACTGGTTGGCCTGCCTCCTTGATCCTCGCTATAAAGGCAAATTGCAAAATATTATGCCACATGAGAACTTGGAACTAATATTAGCAACAAAACAATCAACTCTTGTTGACCGTTTGCTTCTGGCATTCCCTGCACACAGCGCCCGTGATCGTTCTCACACGAGCTCCAGGGGCCAGCAGACCAGAGGTGTTAGAGGGGCAGAAATCAGAAGTGGCGTTGGCCAGAGGGGTTTTCTGACCAGGTTGTGGAGTGATTTTTCTATGACCGCAGACAGGACAGGTACTGCAGCATCAATTCAAAGTGACAGGAGACAACATTTGTCCAGTATGGTTACAAACTATTTTTCATCCCTTATCGACGTTCTCCCTCAACCGTCATTCCCATTTGATTACTGGGCATCCAAATTAGACACCTGGCCAGAATTGGCAGAATATGCATTGCAGGAGCTTGCTTGCCCGGCAGCTAGTGTCCTATCAGAAAGAGTATTCAGTGCTGCAGGTTCAATACTAACAGAAAAAAGGACTCGTCTGGCTACCCAAAATGTAGATGATCTAACCTTCATTAAAATGAACCACAACTGGATTTCAAAATCTTTTGCCCCACCCTGCCCGGCTGACACCTAGCTTTCCTATGAAAAGGTCTTGCCTGTGGACTATTCTGAATGACTTTTCCAATCTCGTAATTTTCTTCACCTGATTGTCCAGCATACGACATGTTTCCACCTCACGAAATGGCCAAACTCCCCACACGGGGCCGTGCTATCGCCACTTTGCGCTTGGACCCTTGAGAGTGCTGTTTGTCTGAAGAGGTGGGTGTGGCCGCTTTTGGTCGACGGCACTGCCACTGGGTCCCTCATAGTACAATAAAGTGTCTCTGGCGGTGGTGGTGCGCACCCAACGTCAGACACACCGTTGTAATATGAGGGGCCCTGTGCCTGTACCGCCGGCCACAAGACAGTTCCCCCCCCCAGCTCAAACAGTGCTCTACCACTAGCAAAATTATCTCTCACAGCTTCACCAATGTGTAGTCTAGGCGCTGACATCCTTCAATGCCTGGCACTGACAATACCATTGTTTTGACATTTTTGTTATGTTAGGCCTTCGAAGCCTGTCTGCGGTCCCTTCTTTCTACAACTACTACACTGACCAGGCCACTGCTGGCCGTGTTACCCTGGAACCAATTTAAAAGTGCCTACAGTCAGCCCAATTTTGTTATGTTAGGCCTTCGAAGACTGTCTGCCGTCACTCCTTCCACTAGACTTCCACTGACCATACACTGCTGCCCATGTACCCCTGGAACCAATTTAAAGTGCCTACAGCCAGCCCAATTTTGTTATGTTAGGCCTTCGAAGCCTGTCTGCGGTCACTCCTTCCACTAGACTTCCACTGACCAGACCACTGCTGCCCGTGTACCCCTGCAACCAATTTAAAAGTGCCTACAGCCAGCCCAAGTTTGTTATGTTAGGCCTTCGAAGCCTGTCTGCGGTCACTCCTTCCACTAGACTTCCACTGACCAGACCACTGCTGCCCGTGTACCCCTGGAACCAATTTAAAAGTGCCTACAGCCAGCCCAAGTTTGTTATGTTAGGCCTTCGAAGCCTGTCTGCGGTCACTCCTTCCACTAGACTTCCACAGACCAGACCACTGCTGCCCGTGTACCCCTGGAACCAATTTTAAAGTGCCTACAGCCAGCCCAAGTTTGTTATGTTAGGCCTTGGAAGCCTGTCTGCGGTCACTCCTTCCACTAGACTTCCACTGACCAGACCACTGCTGCCCGTGTACCCCTGGAACCAATTTAAAAGTGCCTACAGCCAGCCCAAGTTTGTTATGTTAGGCCTTCGAAGCCTGTCTGCGGTCACTTCTTCCACTAGACTTCCACAGACCAGACCACTGCTGCCCGTGTACCCCTGGAACCAATTTAAAAGTGCCTACAGCCAGCCCAAGTTTGTTATGTTAGGCCTTGGAAGCCTGTCTGCGGTCACTCCTTCCACTAGACTTCCACTGACCAGACCACTGCTGCCCGTGTACCCCTGGAACCAATTTAAAAGTGCCTACAGCCAGCCCAAGTTTGTTATGTTAGGCCTTGGAAGCCTGTCTGCGGTCACTCCTTCCACTAGACTTCCACTGACCAGACCACTGCTGCCCGTGTACCCCTGGAACCAATTTAAAAGTGCCTACAGCCAGCCCAAGTTTGTTATGTTAGGCCTTGGAAGCCTGTCTGCGGTCACTCCTTCCACTAGACTTCCACTGACCAGACCACTGCTGCCCGTGTACCCCTGGAACCAATTTAAAAGTGCCTACAGCCAGCCCAAGTTTGTTATGTTAGGCCTTGGAAGCCTGTCTGCGGTCACTCCTTCCACTAGACTTCCACTGACCAGACCACTGCTGCCCGTGTACCCCTGGAACCAATTTAAAAGTGCCTACAGCCAGCCCAAGTTTGTTATGTTAGGCCTTCGAAGCCTGTCTGCGGTCACTCCTTCCACTAGACTTCCACAGACCAGACCACTGCTGCCCGTGTACCCCTGGAACCAATTTAAAAGTGCCTACAGCCAGCCCAAGTTTGTTATGTTAGGCCTTGGAAGCCTGTCTGCGGTCACTCCTTCCACTAGACTTCCACTGACCAGACCACTGCTGCCCGTGTACCCCTGGAACCAATTTAAAAGTGCCTACAGCCAGCCCAAGTTTGTTATGTTAGGCCTTCGAAGCCTGTCTGCGGTCACTCCTTCCACTAGACTTCCACAGACCAGACCACTGCTGCCCGTGTACCCCTGGAACCAATTTAAAAGTGCCTACAGCCAGCCCAAGTTTGTTATGTTAGGCCTTGGAAGCCTGTCTGCGGTCACTCCTTCCACTAGACTTCCACTGACCAGACCACTGCTGCCCGTGTACCCCTGGAACCAATTTAAAAGTGCCTACAGCCAGCCCAAGTTTGTTATGTTAGGCCTTCGAAGCCTGTCTGCGGTCACTCCTTCCACTAGACTTCCACAGACCAGACCACTGCTGCCCGTGTACCCCTGGAACCAATTTAAAAGTGCCTACAGCCAGCCCAAGTTTGTTATGTTAGGCCTTGGAAGCCTGTCTGCGGTCACTCCTTCCACTAGACTTCCACTGACCAGACCACTGCTGCCCGTGTACCCCTGGAACCAATTTAAAAGTGCCTACAGCCAGCCCAAGTTTGTTATGTTAGGCCTTGGAAGCCTGTCTGCGGTCACTCCTTCCACTAGACTTCCACTGACCAGACCACTGCTGCCCGTGTACCCCTGGAACCAATTTAAAAGTGCCTACAGCCAGCCCAAGTTTGTTATGTTAGGCCTTCGAAGCCTGTCTGCGGTCACTCCTTCCACTAGACTTCCACAGACCAGACCACTGCTGCCCGTGTACCCCTGGAACCAATTTAAAAGTGCCTACAGCCAGCCCAAGTTTGTTATGTTAGGCCTTGGAAGCCTGTCTGCGGTCACTCCTTCCACTAGACTTCCACTGACCAGACCACTGCTGCCCGTGTACCCCTGGAACCAATTTAAAAGTGCCTACAGCCAGCCCAAGTTTGTTATGTTAGGCCTTGGAAGCCTGTCTGCGGTCACTCCTTCCACTAGACTTCCACTGACCAGACCACTGCTGCCCGTGTACCCCTGGAACCAATTTAAAAGTGCCTACAGCCAGCCCAAGTTTGTTATGTTAGGCCTTGGAAGCCTGTCTGCGGTCACTCCTTCCACTAGACTTCCACTAACCATACACTGCTGCCCATGTACCCCTGGAACAAATTTAAAAGTGCCTACAGCCAGCCCAAGTTTGTTATGTTAGGCCTTCGAAGCCTGTCTGCGTCCCGTTCTTTCAACTACAACTACACTGACCAGGCCACTGATGGCCGTGTTCCCCTGGAACCAATTTTAACTTGCCTACAGCCAGCCCTATGTTATTATGTTAGGCCTTCGAAGCCTGTCTGCGTCCCGTTCTTTCAACTACAACTACACTGACCAGGCCACTGATGGCCGTGTTCCCCTGGAACCAATTTTAACTTGCCTACAGCCAGCCCAATGTTAGGCCTTTGATGCCTGTCTGCCGTCACTCCTTCCACTAGGCCTCCACTGACCTGTCTATTGCTGCCCGTGTACCCCTTGAACCAACATCATTAAATATAAAAAAAATTAATTTGATTCTAAAAAATAAGATCGTGTTGAGATCTCAAATGCAGACATTTTAACAATCAAAACAAACACACAACAAATATCTGGAACTGTACTACAAAGGTCCAACAGCTACAATTTCTTTCTCCTGCAAGAAGTTAACTGAAAGTTTTTTGGAGTTGTTAACACAGATATGGCATCCACCGAGTGTTGTCCTGTCGCGTCTCCTTTAAATTATTTCCAATAAGATGTTAAACTATTAATTTAATAAAATCAATAATTAAAAAAATAATTGAGTAAGTCAAAAGCACATTGCAAATAAACATTAATTACAAATCAAGAAGCATGGCGCGTCCGAGGGTGAGTAGATACCGAATAAGAATATAATCACCCTCGGACGCGCAATGCTTATTTACAACAGCCTTCCTTCCTAAGAATCAGCCCTTCCGTGGTGTAGAGAGAGGTTGTGTTACACTCCAAGGTGTTCCCCAGGTTGCCTTTCCTGAGCTTCGATCTTCCGGCTCTCGTTTAGTAGCTGTTGGAAACTACGCTGCATTAGGCCTACTAATTGTGTATGGGTGAAACAGTGGCGCATCTGCGGTCCCTCCTTCCACTAGGCCTCCACTGACCTGTCTACTGCGGCCCGTGTACCCCTTGAACCAACCTAATAAAATATTTAAAAAATTAATTTGATTATAAAAAATAAAATCGTGTTGAGATCTCAAATGCAGACATTTTAACAATCAAAACAAACACACAACAAATATCTGGAACTGTACTACAAAGGTCCAACAGCTACAATTTCTTTCTCCTGCAAGAAGTTAACTGAAAGTTTTTTGGAGTTGTTAACACAGATATGGCATCCACCGAGTGTTGTCCTGTCGCGTCTCCTTTAAATTATTTCCAATAAGATGTTAAACTATTAATTTAATAAAATCAATAATTAAAAAAAAAATTGAGTAAGTCAAAAGCACATTGCAAATAAACATTAATTACAAATCAAGAAGCATGGCGCGTCAGAGGGTGAGTAGATACCGAATAAGAATATAATCACCCTCGGACGCGCAATGCTTATTTACAACAGCCTTCCTTCCTAAGAATCAGCCCTTCCGTGGTGTAGAGAGAGGTTGTGTTACACTCCAAGGTGTTCCCCGGGTTGCCTTTCATGAGCTTCGATCTTCCGGCTCTCGTTTAGTAGTTGGTGGAAACTACGCTGCATTAGGCCTACAAATTTGGTATGGGGTGTAGAGACAGGTTGTGTTACACTCCAAGGTTTTCACCAGGTTGCCTTTCCTGAGCTTCGATCTTCATGCTCTCGTTTAGTAGTTGTAGAAAAGTACGCTGCATTAGGCCTACAAAATGGGTATGGGGTGGAGAGAGATGGTGTGTTACACTCCAAGGTGTTCCCCAGGTTGCCTTTCCTGAGCTTCGATCTTCATGCTCTCGTTTAGTAGGTGTCGGAAAGTAGGCTGCATTAGGCCTACAAATTGGGTATGGGGTGGAGAGAGATGGTGTGTTACACTCCAAGGTGTTCCCCAGGTTTCCTTGCCATTGCTTCGGTCTTCCGACTCTCGTTTAGTAGTTGTAGAAAAGTACACAGCATTAGGCCTACAAAATGGGTATGGGGTGGAGAGAGATGGTGTGTTACACTCCAAGGTGTTCCCCAGGTTGCCTTTCCTGAGCTTCTATCTTCAGGCTCTCATTAAATTGTGGTTAAATGGAACAACTGCATTTGGCGTACTAGTTGGTTTGGGGCCTACTATCGGTGTCTGCCACTCCTTGCTGTTCTCCTGGTTTCCTGTCCTGAAATTCCATTTTCAGCCTCTCGTTAAGTAGTTGTTAATGTTAGACTGCATTTGGCCTACTAGTTGGGTTGGGGCCTACTATCGGTGTCTGCCACTCCTTGCTGTTCTCCTCCACTGAACGAAGCTGTGCCGCCTGTTTACTACGGTTGCCAATTTTGAACTGCATTTCGACTACTTACTGATTTGGCCCTACTCTCTGTGTCAGCCTCTCATTCCAGTTGTCCTCCACTGCAATGCCCCCTGGTTATTCCTGTGTTACCAATTTTGAACTGCATTTAGCCCACTTTCTTCTTTGGGCCTATATCTGTGTTTCCACTTCATCGTGCCCATTGCCCAGCCAGTGATAGATGAGTCTGCTGGTACATTGACCCATAACGCAACATTCCCCGTGCACGCTACACAACAACATTGTGACCCTGCTGAAAGTCAGGTTGCTCTTCCCGCATACCATACCACCTTACACGGGGACAAAGAGGAAGGTGCAGATGAAAGTGCAGGTTCCTTCATCAGGTGGGGGGAGGAATACTAGTTGGCGACGTCACTGGCACAGGGCCTCTCATAGTACGCAAAAGTGTTGCTGCCGGTGGGAGGCGCCCCCGCCGTGCAAACACACCGCTGTACTTTGAGGGGCCCTGTGCCAGTGCCAATGCCAACGAGTGGGCCCCCCCTGCTTGCTCAGGTTCACAGCACTTGCAAAGTTGAAATACTTACCTCTCCCTGCTCCACTGCCGTGACGTGGTCCAGATTTCCTGGGCCCACTAATTACTTGAACCAGCCCTACCCCCCACAACTTTAGCCAAATGACCCCCAATTTCAAATGCCTTCCAATTATTATAAGGTAAATTACGCTTGACAAGCTTCATTAAGAAGAATGGATGGTTTTGACATTAAAATGGGCACTCTAGGTGTTTTCCTGGCCCCCACTCACTGCCGACTATGCTGCCCCATTGACTTGCATTGGGTTTCGTGTTTCGGTCGATCCCGACTTTACGTCATAATCGGCCGATTTCACTCGACCCGACTTTGGACATAGTCGGGTTTCGCAAAACCCGGCTCGACTCTAAAAAGGTCAAGGTCGCTCAACTCTAGAGGGCAGTAGTGAGTACGATGCGAGGGTAGTAGTGAGAACGATGCGAGGGCAGTAGTGAGTACGATGCGAGGGTAGTAGTGAGAACGATGCGAGGGTAGTAGTGAGTACGATGCGAGCGTAGTAGTGAGAACGATGCGAGGGTAGTAGTGAGTACGATGCGAGGGCAGTAGTGAGTACGATGCGAGGGCAGTAGTGAGAACGATGCGAGGGCAGTAGTGAGTACGATGCGAGGGCAGTAGTGAGTACGATGCGAGGGCAGTAGTGAGTACGAAGCGAGGGCAGTAGTGAGTACGATGCGAGGGCAGTAGTGAGTACGATGCGAGGGCAGTAGTGAGTACGATGCGAGGGCAGTAGTGAGAACGATGCGAGGGCAGTAGTGAGTACGATGCGAGGGCAGTAGTGAGAACGATGCGAGGGCAGTAGTGAGAACGATGCGAGGGCAGTAGTGAGTACGATGCGAGGGCAGTATTGAGTACGATGCGAGGGCAGTAGTGAGTACGATGCGAGGGCAGTAGTGAGTACGATGCGAGGGCAGTAGTGAGTACGAAGCGAAGGCAGTAGTGAGAACGATGCGAGGGCAGTAGTGAGTACGATGCGGGGGCAGTAGTGAGTATGATGCGAGGGCAGTAGTGAGTACGATGCGAGGGCAGTAGTGAGTACGATGCGAGGGCAGTAGTGAGTACGATGCGAGGGCAGTAGTGAGTACGATGCGAGGGCAGTAGTGAGTACGATGCGAGGGCAGTAGTGAGTACGATGCGGGGGCAGTAGTGAGTACGATGCGAGGGCAGTAGTGAGTACGATGCGGGGGCAGTAGTGAGTACGATGCGAGGGCAGTAGTGAGTACGATGCGAGGGCAGTAGTGAGTACGATGCGAGGGCAGTAGTGAGAAAGATGCGAGGGCAGTAGTGAGTACGATGCGAGTGCAGTAGTGAGTACGATGCGAGGGCAGTAGTGAGTACGATGCGAGGGCAGTAGTGAGTAAGATGCGAGGGCAGTAGTGAGTACGATGCGAGGGCAGTAGTGAGTACGAAGCGAGGGCAGTAGTGAGAACGATGCGAGGGCGGTAGTGAGTACGATGCGGGGGCAGTAGTGAGAACGATGCGAGGGCAGTAGTGAGTACGATGCGGGGGCAGTAGTGAGTACGATGCGAGGGCAGTAGTGAGTACGATGCGAGGGCAGTAGTGAGAACGATGCGAGGGCAGTAGTGAGTACGATGCGGGGGCAGTAGTGAGTACGATGCGAGGGCAGTAGTGAGTACGATGCGAGGGCAGTAGTGAGTACGATGCGAGGGCAGTAGTGAGTACGATGCGAGGGCAGTAGTGAGTACGATGCGAGGGCAGTAGTGAGTAAGATGCGAGGGCAGTAGTGAGTACGATGCGAGGGCAGTAGTGAGTACGATGCGAGGGCAGTAGTGAGTACGATGCGAGGGCAGTAGTGAGTACGATGCGAGGGCAGTAGTGAGAACGATGCGAGGGCAGTAGTGAGTACGATGCGAGGGCAGTAGTGAGTACGATGCGAGGGCAGTAGTGAGTACGATGCGAGGGCAGTAGTGAGTACGATGCGAGGGCAGTAGTGAGTACGATGCGAGGGCAGTAGTGAGTACGATGCGAGGGCAGTAGTGAGTACGATGCGAGGGCAGTAGTGAGTACGATGCGAGGGCAGTAGTGAGTAGGATGCGAGTGCAGTAGTGAGTACGATGCGGGGGCAGTAGTGAGTACGATGCGGGGGCAGTAGTGAGTACGATGCGGGGGCAGTAGTGAGTACGATGCGAGGGCAGTAGTGAGTACGATGCGAGGGCAGTAGTGAGTACGATGCGAGGGCAGTAGTGAGAAAGATGCGAGGGCAGTAGTGAGTACGAAGCGAGGGCAGTAGTGAGAACGATGCGAGGGCAGTAGTGAGTACGATGCGGGGGCAGTAGTGAGTACGATGTGAGGGCAGTAGTGAGTACGATGAGAGGGTAGTAGTGAGTACGATGCGAGGGCAGTAGTGAGTACGATGCGAGGGCAGTAGTGAGTACGATGCGAGGGCAGTAGTGAGAACGATGCGAGGGCAGTAGTGAGTACGATGCGAGGGCAGTAGTGAGTACGATACGAGGGCAGTAGTGAGTACGATGCGAGGGCAGTAGTGAGAACGATGCGAGGGCAGTAGTGAGTACGATGCGAGGGCAGTAGTGAGTACGATGCAAGGGCAGTAGTGAGTAAGATGCGAGGGCAGTAGTGAGTACGATGCGAGGGCAGTAGTGAGTACGATGCGAGGGCAGTAGTGAGTACGATGCGAGGGCAGTAGTGAGTACGATGCGAGGGCAGTAGTGAGTAGGATGCGAGGGCAGTATTGAGTACGATGCGAGGCCAGTAGTGAGTACGATGCGAGGGCAGTAGTGAGAACGATGCGAGGGCAGTAGTGAGTACGATGCGAGGGCAGTAGTGAGTACGATGCGAGGGCAGTAGTGAGTACGATGTGAGGGCAGTAGTGAGTACGATGCGAGGGCAGAAGTGAGTACGATGCGAGGGCAGTAGTGAGTACGATGCGAGGCCAGTAGTGAGTACGATGCGAGGGCAGTAGTGAGTACGATGCGAGGCCAGTAGTGAGTACGATGCGAGGGCAGTAGTGAGTACGATGCGAGGGCAGTAGTGAGTACGATGCGAGGGCAGTAGTGAGTACGATGCGAGGGCAGTAGTGAGTACGATGCGAGGGCAGTAGTGAGTACGATGCGAGGGCAGTAGTGAGTACGATGCGAGGGCAGTAGTGAGTACGCAGCAGGATTTTTGGCTGCTAGGGACAGCGTGAGCCTAACATTCGGGGCAGCGGATTGCCGCAGATACCCTTCTGTGTGTTTCCTTCTAATGGCCAAGGGCAACCTTGAGATGGACGTTGGGGGCGAGGGGTACACTCTGCTAGTGAAGCTACAGGGAAAGATGGCCTCGGACCACGTGGGGCAGAAGGTATTGCCATCCAGATACACTGCTAGAGGGGGGTAAGATCCTCAAGGGCTATGAGAGCCAGAGAGGGGGATGTCCCACCTATCCCGAGAACCAGGGCTAAAGTTGTATCCGGTACCTGTGGGAAAGATGACAACTCGTTGGGCCTTATGCTTTGTACCTGCCTGTAAATACTGGACAGACTGTCAGTCACACAGTAAAAGTTTGGTTTTTGATCGCTGCCCTGGTTCCAGAAGACGGATTCCTGGGGTCAGAAGAGGCCTCCAGACCAGAAGTAAGTGGAAAGTAACACATACACAGCAGCACATCAGGACTGAGACATGCCATGGCTGTAGGATGCCAGAGAGCGTGGGGCCCGAATCTCTCCCATGACTACCTCACTTGGGCATCTTACAAGTCTCCCGAGACATCCGCCAGGCTCCTGTGACAAGGGGGATTTGTAGAAGCAGCACAGGTGAGTACATACATGCCCTGACGAGTCTGGAGGTTAAGCACTGTTCATGTTTCCAGATCGGCCTCCATACTTCGTACAGTTACACGTTCGCTCATCCGTGGTATAATGGCGTGCTTCAGACCATCCAGTGATTGCCCTCACTGCAAGGCTTGGCCATGAGTTATGGTAGTCCTGGGCACTACTACTCTAGTTTCAGAACTATGCTCCATCGCACAGCCTCCGCCGACTTGTCTTCCCATAATGAATCCTGGTGACATCTCTTTCCCAGGTAAGTGACGCGCACAGACCCGACCACCCACATGAAGTCAATCGTGATTCATCAGACCAGGCTGCCTTGGGTGAGTTCGGATGCTCACATGCCCTCATAGGTACTTTCGGTGGCACGCGGTGGTCAGCATGAGCACTCCGACCATTCACCATAAACTGCGGTGTTCTGACTCCTTTCTCTCATAGCTGTGTCTCATGTTGCTCCTGTAAAAAATCTAGTGAGATGGGAGAAGTACATGTGCCAGAGGTGGATCTTGGACTTTCACCTGGATGAAGTCCCAGTGCCCTGCTCTCAAGTTTAGGGTATCAGGAAGCAGAGGAAGCCAGCAACTAGCCAGGATTTCACCATCTGGCCAGGGGTAAGGAGATCTTGCCTAAGTAGCAGTGATGTGCCCTCATTTCCACCTTTGGCCCCTATGGAGAGTTGACTGGAGTGAGAGATGATGCTCCTGAGGCTGAAGAGAAGAGGTCACACATGTAAATCCTGGGATGAGTGCGTATTCAGGGAGGTAATTACCACCGTTGGTTGCAGGATCTTGAGTAAACTCTGTAATTTTGAAGATACCAGGAGAGTTTGAAGTAGATTCAGGAGCAGCTGTGCTGTACCAATGTAAGGATAGACTCAGCATCCAAGAAGCAGAAGCCAGAAATTCAAAACCCAAATACAAAAACGGGGCTGAGATGAACATTGTGATGTAGTGGAGGACCTGCATCTTGGAGGGTAATGGGCTTTTTAAAGAGAAGCAGAAAAAGGACATGAGGTTCTCTGAAATTGCATAGAAAGCCAAGGTTGTGGAGGAAGATGAGGATGGACATCCAGAAGGGAAGAGAATATATGGGAGTCTCCATCTGGAACAATTTTTTGCTGCCTTCTTCAGAAGTAGTGATGAGGAGAGCAACATTTTGGATGGGTTACTTATGGCTCAGATACACCATCTCGAGTCTCCGATGAGGTCCTCTCTTTTGGGGGTAACCTACTTGATGACGTTCCTGGAGGGAATAAAGTGAAAAAAGAGATGAAGACAACAATGCAGGAGTTGAGACTGGTCTAAGTTCCTCGTTATGAGCACTCTTGGTCACCTGAAAAGTTACTACAGGGTATTGGCCCCATTAGCGTCACGAGGTTAGGCTTTGAAGAGGACTCAAATCGTAGGAGCAGGGAACAGAAATTTAAGATGGCAGAGGCAGATCGTATGGCGACCTATCCTGGGGCACTGGTGCTGATGGCTGTTCCTCTTTTGGAGGGATTTGGTCAGTGCAGTGGTGCTCAGGTGCCCCGTGAAGCCATTGAGATGACGGGTGCTGGGTCATCTGCTGCATGTTGATGTAATGTCTCTGCTAAAAAGCTTTAGGAAGTCTAGAGACAATGATGGGAGTAGGAATGCATGATATAGTGAGTTGGATGGCAGGAGTTTGAGTATATGTGTGAATGAGGGGAATACAGATAGGACTGTTGGTATAAATACAGGAGGGGTGGGTGGATAACAGGAATAGTGGTGATGTCAATGTACTGTGGTGGAAGAGGCATTGAATGTTGCTGGGGCTACAGAGCCTGCTGGGTCAACAAGGGTTAAGTCTGTTTCCGAGAGACAAAATAGTTCAGCTAGCCGATTTATTCCATATGCCCCCCTTCCCTGGCAGCGAGCTCTCAAGTTTGCAGTCAGGTGAATGATGCCGCTGGGCCAGCTAGCTAGCCATCACTTCCATGCCTGGACTCTGGGAATGGCATGTTGCACTGATGTCTCTTTAAGGTCCTTAAAAAAGGGGAAGAGGTCAATCGGTATAGAGGGAAGAGACAGGCATAAATAGACAGGCATGGCCTGGCAGCCCTTAAAAAATAAAGTGTGAGGGGCTTGGATTTCAAGGCAATCAACATCTACACTCAGATAATTTTGTCTCCTCAATCTTTTATCGGTTTTGTTTGCTCAGAGTGTCTTGACCTCGTTTTGGTCAAACTTGTATCTGGTGAAGGAAGAGCCTAGCCGGTCGATGTCTTCAGAATGAAATCAAGAAAGTTATTGTTTTACCATGTAATGGACATAATGAGAAGTGGTGGAGGTGCCAAAAAAAAGAGTTTGGCATCTGATTGGGGAGACAAGACTTTCATGAGGAAGTTAAAACATTCTGGCAGTTCTGTTACCCACATTCCTTAATCATCACTTCTAGGAAGGGACAGGATCCTGGCCTTCTACCACGGGAAGCTGAAGTTCTGCAGAAGGTCCCTCTTTGTGGGGGATCTAGATCATGTCACTGCTCTTCTGTGAGGACATTAGCCGTCATCTCTTTGACGAGCTGTGGCATTTGTACAGTCGTTGGTCTTGTGCTTTTTCCGATGGTGTCATGGGGCCTGTGCTGGAGAGCCGAGGATTTGCTTCCACTGTGGATGGCATTGGTCCGAGGAGGAAGAGCAAAACAAGTCACCCTCTAAGTTGAGGTGACTTTGAAACCATCAATAAGGTAGAGAGCTTAAGCGGACTCAATTTTGGGTCATCTCTAGCTCTTTTCTGGAGACTAGTGCTGGAATGAGAAAATTGGACTTGTCTGTGGGTCCATGAAAATACAATGAATATTTATGTTTGAAATTTATTTATCCATGAGTGAAAAACACTGAAGACAATTAACACTGACACATGGATCAAACATTGCTGAAACTTGGATCCAAAACAGTGTTGACGCTAGGACCATTTTTCGTGTACGTGATCTCCTATTTCTGGGGGTAACTTTTTATTCAAACGGAATTCTAAAAAGATATTGTACAAACCATATACACGCAAGGTTTCAAACATTGTGGACATTTCCAACAGTACAATCAAGTCACATAAATTTTTTAACGATCAACTGTCAATGATGGTCAATGATAAACAACGTTTTTGATTGATCGTCGTCCACCAGTGGTCTCTATGATCGTTTATCACACTTATTGTTTACCGGTCACGTATTCTCCAGTGTTGTACTCAGGTACTAGTCATTAAGTCTTTTCCATATGTCCAGTAGAGCTTTCAATCCAACTGCTAAAGTTACGTCTGGTCAGGAACTCTTCTGGTTGGGTTCGGTAATGTGATCCCGGCATGGAACGGATATGTCAACCCAGTCTAACAGAGGGATGCTGCAAACAATGGAAAGCCCATCTAGGAGAGGATGTAGTGACACAAGTCTTTTAACTCTTCAATTTTAGTTTTTGCATTTATTTTTTCCTTCTTGTCCTCCGAAGAGCCATCATTTTTTTTGGTTTAGTTGACATACTCAACCTGTTTTGAATGACACCATTCATTTTACCATATAATACACTGAAAAATTGGGAAAAAATTCCAAACCCAATAAAATGGTACCACCCCCCCTCCCCCAAAAAAAGCCTCAATTCTGCCAATGTTCTTTTGGGGTATTATGTTTATGTGATTCGTTGTGTGATTATAACAATACCAAACTTGTCTTTGCTTTCCTTTATTTAATAGGTGAAAAAAAAAATTCTAAAAAAAAATGATTTCTGACGGTTTTCTCCCTTAATTTTTTTTTTTCATTTTTCTGTCGGTGAAGTTGTATGAGGCCTTGTTTTTGCTTGTTTTGCTTGCTTTTTATTACATTTTTGGGGAAAAGATGCAGTGGTCGAAAAATGACATTTCTACCTTTTCAATTTTGTTTTGTTTTCACGATGTTTAACATATGGGTTTAATACATTTGATAGATTGGAGTGTTTTAACATTTTTGTATTGGTAAAAACAGCCAGATATACACATTTATTTTTATATTCTTAATTTTTTTTTATATGTTATTTATCTTTTTTTTTGTAGTCCACCAAGAGGATTTTCCCTTACCATCACTTGCACTATATACTGCAATACTTCAGTAAATAGGGAAAATCATGGTCTCCTATGTAACCCAGCCTGTCGACATTCTTCAAAGGAGTACCAAGATGGCGGCAATGGTTCTCTCAGTAAGCACATGGCTGTCAGGACAACCTATTGGCAATCTGCAATCACGTCATGGGTGAGATGATGGGTGTCTAAATGTACACCCAGATGGGTTGTCCTTGTACCCCACGTTTGGCCCCAAAGACATAAGAAAGCCAATACTCACCTCCTGTGCTGCCGCGGTTCCCGCGTTGTCGGCGCTCACTATGCCCGGGGCTCTTGTGCGGTGTTGTGACACTTGACCCCGGCACCCAATCAGCGCTGGAGTCACCGTTTCCCCCTTCGCATGGATTGAACATGAAGAAGAAGTCAGGGCTGCAGCTGCTTCCTGGGAGAGCGAGTGAGGACATCGCGGGAACGGTGGCAGCATGGGAGGTGAGTATAGGTTTTTTTATGTCATTGGGGCCAAGGGTGGGGTATGAGAAGAAGTTGTCCAAGTAGTGGACAACTTCTTCTTAAAATGTCACTGCCAGGGATTGGCAGTCTCATTCAAGTGTCTAAACAGCATCAATCAGATCTAGCTCCGCTTGCTGCTGTTAGAAGCAGGTGCTTGCTGTATAACACAGCCGGCATCCAACATGTATGGAACGAGTGCTGCTCCTAAACCTTCTCCATACACCCACATGCAACATAGGATGTAAAAGTGCAACTTAAACAGGTTATGATAGCAAATTATGACTTGTCTATAGTGTGATTACTGAGGGTCGCAGCACTCGGACCCCCACCGATCTCGAGGACGGGGTTCAGCATCCACACTACGGCTCCATTCATTGTTTATGGGTCAGTTGAAGATAGAGTACTGCTAAAAAGATTCACCATTGTAAACTTCTATCACTGTAGCGCGATAATAAAATATTGTAACTATATGACGTATGTAATATGTAAGGAATATAAACAACGATGAGAAATGACGCCATAGTAGCTGGTGGGTCGTCTTCTTGTGTCCATCCACATAAATGGAGAGGTTATGTCCGTGTGCTTCCAGACGCGGACCCTATAAATTGGGAGACGAGGGTTATAAATGGCACGTATCTGCGATATATAGGAAAAAAATCACAGAAAAATAGAATTGTTTTTTGTAGAGTAAAACATGAAAATGACGGCACATTATTTATATTGTATCACTAGTAGGTTTTGTTGCATCACTGCCACATGTTATTATTGACAGTGATAATATACAGGGGTAAGATCTGCCGAATTCATTAACACTTGGGCAATTCTACCTGCAGTTACTATCACAGCCAAACTAGAGAGTACACCCCGTCTCCTCCTTCCTAAGTACTGGAGAGATGCTGAAGGAAACACCTCGACAGGATGGGTAAGGCTATGTGCACACGTATTCTGGTCCACTGTGGATTTTTCCACAGCGGATTTGATAAATCCGTAGTGCAAAACCGCTGCGGATTTATCGCGGTTTTTCTGCGGTTTTCACTGCGGTTTTACAACTGCGGTTTTCCATAGGGGCAGCTGTAAAACCATTGTGGAATCCGCAGAAAGAAGTGACATGCTGCGGAATGTAAACCGCAGCGTGTGCACAGCGTTTTTTGTTTCCCATAGGTTTACATTGTAATGTAAACTCATGGGAAACTGCTGCGGATCCGCAGCTGCGGAAACAGTCATAGATGTAAAAAGATTATACTGTTACCTAGTTTTGGCAAAGGTTCTTCATAGACATTAGCATCAGACTTAGTGATGTCATCCGGTTTCTGAGGGTAAAACGCAAAAAAGCAAATGTTCAACAATGTAGAGTTTATTTGTCAATAATGTATAATAATAGTTATATTCTTGTACATAGGGGCAGTATTATAGTAGTTCTATTCCTGTACATAGGAGCAGTATTATAGTAGTTATATTCTTGTATATAGGGGGCAGTATTATAGTAGTTATATTCTTGTATATAGGTGCAGTATTATAGTAGCTATATTCTTGTACATAGGGGCAGTATTATAGTAGTTATATTCTTGTACATAGGGGCAGTATTATAGTAGTTATATTCTTGTATATAGGTGCAGTATTATAGGAGTTATATTCTTGTACATAGGAGCAGTATTATAGTAGTTATATTCCTGTACATAGGAGCAGTATTATAGTAGTTATATTCTTGTATATAGGGGGCAGTATTATAGTAGTTATATTCTTGTGCATAGGAGCAGTATTATAGTAGTTATATTCTTGTACATAGGGGCAGTATTATAGTAGTTATATTCTTGTACATAGGGGCAGTATTATAGTAGTTATATTCTTGTACATAGGGGGCAGTATTATAGTAGTTATATTCTTGTACATAGGAGCAGTATTATAGTAGTTGTATTCTTGTACATAGGAGGCAGTATTATAGTAGTTATAATCTTGTACATAGGGGCAGTATTATAGTAGTTATATTCTTGTACATAGGAGCAGTATTATAGTAGTTATATTCTTGTACATAGGAGCAGTATTATAGTAGTTATATTCTTGTACATAGGGGCAGTATTATAGTAGTTATATTCTTGTGCATAGGAGCAGTATTATAGTAGTTATATTCTTGTACATAGGGGCAGTATTATAGTAGTTATATTCTTGTACATAGGGGGCAGTATTATAGTAGTTATATTCTTGTACATAGGAGCAGTATTATAGTAGTTATATTCTTGTACATAGGAGCAGTATTATAGTAGTTATATTCTTGTACATAGGGGCAGTATTATAGTAGTTATATTCTTGTACATAGGGGGCAGTATTATAGTAGTTATATTCTTGTACATAGGGGCAGTATTATAGTAGTTATATTCTTGTACATAGGGGGCAGTATTATAGTAGTTATATTCTTGTACATAGGAGCAGTATTATAGTAGTTATATTCTTGTACATAGGAGCAGTATTATAGTAGTTATATTCTTGTACATAGGGGCAGTATTATAGTAGTTATATTCTTGTACATAGGGGGCAGTATTATAGTAGTTATATTCTTGTACATAGGAGCAGTATTATAGTAGTTATATTCTTGTACATAGGAGGCAGTATTATAGTAGTTATAATCTTGTACATAGGGGCAGTATTATAGTAGTTATATTCTTGTACATAGGAGCAGTATTATAGTAGTTATAGTCTTGTACATAGGAGCAGTATTATAGTAGTTATAGTCGTGTACATAGGAGGCAGTATTATAGTAGTTATAATCTTGTACATAGGGGCAGTATTATAGTAGTTATATTCTTGAACATAGGAGCAGTATTATAGTAGTTATATTCTTGTACATAGGAGCAGTATTATAGTAGTTATATTCTTGTACATAGGAGCAGTATTATAGTAGTTATATTCTTGTACATAGGAGCAGTATTATAGCAGTTATATTCTTGTACATAGGAGGCAGTATTATAGCAGTTATATTCTTGTACATAGGAGCAGTATTATAGTAGTTATATTCTTGTGCATAGGAGCAGTATTATAGTAGTTATATTCTTGTACATAGGAGCAGTATTATAGTAGTTATATTCTTGTACATAGGAGCAGTATTATAGTAGTTATATTCTTGTACATAGGAGCAGTATTATAGTAGTTATATTCTTGTACATAGGAGCAGTATTATAGTAGTTATATTCTTGTACATAGGGGCAGTATTATAGTAGTTATATTCTTGTACATAGGGGGCAGTATTATAGTAGTTATATTCTTGTACATAGGAGCAGTATTATAGTAGTTATATTCTTGTACATAGGAGGCAGTATTATAGTAGTTATAATCTTGTACATAGGGGCAGTATTATAGTAGTTATATTCTTGTACATAGGAGCAGTATTATAGTAGTTATATTCTTGTACATAGGAGCAGTATTATAGTAGTTATATTCTTGTACATAGGGGCAGTATTATAGTAGTTATATTCTTGTACATAGGAGCAGTATTATAGTAGTTATATTCTTGTACATAGGGGCAGTATTATAGTAGTTATATTCTTGTACATAGGAGCAGTATTATAGCAGTTATATTCTTGTACATAGGGGCAGTATTATAGTAGTTATATTCTTGTACATAGGGGCAGTATTATAGTAGTTATATTCTTGTACATAGGAGCAGTATTATAGCAGTTATATTCTTGCACATAGGGGCAGTATTATAGTAGTTATATTCTTGTACATAGGGGCAGTATTATAGTAGTTATATTCTTGTACATAGGAGCAGTATTATAGTAGTTATATTCTTGTACATAGGGGCAGTATTATAGTAGTTATATTCTTGTACATAGGGGGCAGTATTATAGTAGTTATATTCTTGTACATAGGAGCAGTATTATAGTAGTTATATTCTTGTACATAGGAGGCAGTATTATAGTAGTTATAATCTTGTACATAGGGGCAGTATTATAGTAGTTATATTCTTGTACATAGGAGCAGTATTATAGTAGTTATATTCTTGTACATAGGAGCAGTATTATAGTAGTTATAGTCTTGTACATAGGAGCAGTATTATAGTAGTTATATTCTTGTACATAGGAGCAGTATTCTAGTAGTTATAGTCTTGTACATAGGAGCAGTATTATAGTAGTTATAGTCTTGTACATAGGAGGCAGTATTATAGTAGTTATAATCTTGTACATAGGGGCAGTATTATAGTAGTTATATTCTTGTACATAGGAGCAGTATTATAGTAGTTATATTCTTGTACATAGGAGCAGTATTATAGTAGTTATATTCTTGTACATAGGAGCAGTATTATAGTAGTTATATTCTTTTACATAGGAGCAGTATTATAGCAGTTATATTCTTGTACATAGGAGGCAGTATTATAGCAGTTATATTCTTGTACATAGGAGCAGTATTATAGTAGTTATATTCTTGTGCATAGGAGCAGTATTATAGTAGTTATATTCTTGTACATAGGAGCAGTATTATAGTAGTTATATTCTTGTACATAGGAGCAGTATTATAGTAGTTATATTCTTGTACATAGGAGCAGTATTATAGTAGTTATATTCTTGTACATAGGAGCAGTATTATAGTAGTTATATTCTTGTACATAGGGGCAGTATTATAGTAGTTATATTCTTGTACATAGGGGCAGTATTATAGTAGTTATATTCTTGTACATAGGAGCAGTATTATAGTAGTTATATTCTTGTACATAGGAGGCAGTATTATAGTAGTTATAATCTTGTACATAGGGGCAGTATTATAGTAGTTATATTCTTGTACATAGGAGCAGTATTATAGTAGTTATATTCTTGTACATAGGAGCAGTATTATAGTAGTTATATTCTTGTACATAGGGGCAGTATTATAGTAGTTATATTCTTGTACATAGGAGCAGTATTATAGTAGTTATATTCCTGTACATAGGGGCAGTATTATAGTAGTTATATTCTTGTACATAGGGGCAGTATTATAGTAGTTATATTCTTGTACATGGGGCAGTATTATAGTAGTTATATTCTTGTACATAGGGGCAGTATTATAGTAGTTCTATTCTTGTACATAGGGGCAGTATTATAGTAGTTCTATTCTTGTACATAGGGGCAGTATTATAGTAGTTATATTCTTGTACATAGGGGCAGTATTATAGTAGTTCTATTCTTGTACATAGGAGCAGTATTACAGTAGTTATATTCTTGTACATAGGAGCAGTATTACAGTAGTTATATTCTTGTACATAGGGGCAGTATTATAGTAGTTATATTCTTGTACATAGGAGCAGTATTATAGTAGCTTTATTCTTGTACATGGGGGCAGTATTATAGTAGTTATATTCTTGTACATAGGGGCAGTATTATAGTAGTTATATTCTTGTACATAGGGGCAGTATTATAGTAGTTATATTCTTGTACATGGGGCAGTATTATAGTAGTTATATTCTTGTACATAGGGGCAGTATTATAGTAGTTATATTCTTGTAGATAGGAGCAGTATTATAGTAGTTATATTCTTGTACATTGGAGCAGTATTATAGTAGTTATATTCTTGTACATGGGGCAGTATTATAGTAGTTATATTCTTGTACATAGGAGCAGTATTATAGTAGTTATATTCTTATACATAGGGGCAGTATTATAGTAGTTATATTCTTGTACATAGGGGCAGTATTATAGTAGTTATATTCTTGTACATGGGGCAGTATTATAGTAGTTATATTCTTTTACATAGGGGCAGTATTATAGTAGTTATATTCTTGTAGATAGGAGCAGTATTATAGTAGTTATATTCTTGTACATAGGGGCAGTATTATAGTAGTTATATTCTTGTACATGGGACAGTATTATAGTAGTTATATTCTTGTACATAGGGGCACATTATAGTAGTTATATTCTTGTACATGGGGCAGTATTATAGTAGTTATATTCTTGTACATAGGGGCAGTATTATAGTAGTTATATTCTTGTACATAGGGGCACATTATAGTAGTTATATTCTTGTACATGGGGCAGTATTATAGTAGTTATATTCTTGTACATAGGGGCAGTATTATAGTAGTTATATTCTTGTACATAGGGGCACATTATATTAGTTATATTCTTGTACATGGGGCAGTATTATAGTAGTTATATTCTTGTACATAGGGGCAGTATTATAGTAGTTATATTCTTGTAGATAGGAGCAGTATTATAGTAGTTATATTCTTGTACATAGGGGCAGTATTATAGCAGTTATATTCTTGTACATAGGGGCAGTATTATAGTAGTTATATTCTTGTACATAGGGGCAGTATTATAGTAGTTATATTCTTGTACATAGGGGCAGTATTATAGTAGTTATATTCTTGTACATAGTGGCAGTATTATAGTAGTTATATTGTTGTACATGGGGCAGTATTATAGTAGTTATATTCTTGTACATAGGAGCAGTATTATAGTAGTTATATTCTTATACATAGGGGCGGTATTATAGTAGTTATATTCTTGTACATAGGGGCACATTATAGTAGTCATATTCTTGTAAATGGGGCAGTATTATAGTAGTTATATTCTTGTGCATAGGGGCAGTATTATAGCAGTTATATTCTTGTACATAGGGGCAGTATTATAGTAGTTATATTCTTGTACATAGGAGCAGTATTATAGTAGTTATATTCTTGTACATAGGGGCAGTATTATAGTAGTTATATTCTTGTACATGGGACAGTATTATAGTAGTTATATTCTTGTACATAGGGGCACATTATAGTAGTTATATTCTTGTACATGGGGCAGTATTATAGTAGTTATATTCTTGTACATAGGGGCAGTATTATAGTAGTTATATTCTTGTACATAGGGGCACATTATAGTAGTTATATTCTTGTACATGGGGCAGTATTATAGTAGTTATATTCTTGTACATAGGGGCAGTATTATAGTAGTTATATTCTTGTACATAGGGGCACATTATATTAGTTATATTCTTGTACATGGGGCAGTATTATAGTAGTTATATTCTTGTACATAGGGGCAGTATTATAGTAGTTATATTCTTGTAGATAGGAGCAGTATTATAGTAGTTATATTCTTGTACATAGGGGCAGTATTATAGCAGTTATATTCTTGTACATAGGGGCAGTATTATAGTAGTTATATTCTTGTACATAGGGGCAGTATTATAGTAGTTATATTCTTGTACATAGGGGCAGTATTATAGTAGTTATATTCTTGTACATAGTGGCAGTATTATAGTAGTTATATTGTTGTACATGGGGCAGTATTATAGTAGTTATATTCTTGTACATAGGAGCAGTATTATAGTAGTTATATTCTTATACATAGGGGCGGTATTATAGTAGTTATATTCTTGTACATAGGGGCACATTATAATAGTTATATTCTTGTAAATGGGGCAGTATTATAGTAGTTATATTCTTGTACATAGGGGCAGTATTATAGCAGTTATATTCTTGTACATAGGGGCAGTATTATAGTAGTTATATTCTTGTACATAGGGGCAGTATTATAGTAGTTATATTCTTGTACATAGGGGCAGTATTATATTAGTTATATTCTTGTACATAGGAGCAGTATTATAGTAGTTATATTCTTGTACATGGGGCAGTATTATAGTAGTTACATTCTTGTACATAGGAGCAGTATTATAGTAGTTATATTCTTATACATAGGGGCAGTATTATAGTAGTTATATTCTTGTACATAGGGGCACATTATAGTAGTTATATTCTTGTACATGGGGCAGTATTATAGTAGTTATATTCTTGTACATAGGGGCAGTATTATAGTAGTTATATTCTTGTACATAGGGGCACATTATAGTAGTTATATTCTTGTACATGGGGCAGTATTATAGTAGTTATATTCTTGTACATAGGGGCAGTATTATAGTAGTTATATTCTTGTACATAGGGGCACATTATAGTAGTTATATTCTTGTACATGGGGCAGTATTATAGTAGTTATATTCTTGTACATAGGGGCAGTATTATAGTAGTTATATTCTTGTACATAGGGGCACATTATAGTAGTTATATTCTTGTACATGGGGCAGTATTATAGTAGGTATATTCTTGTACATAGGGGCAGTATTATAGTAGTTATATTCTTGTAGATAGGAGCAGTATTATAGTAGTTATATTCTTGTACATAGGGGCAGTATTATAGCAGTTATATTCTTGTACATAGGGGCAGTATTATAGTAGTTATATTCTTGTACATAGGGGCAGTATTATAGTAGTTATATTCTTGTACATAGTGGCAGTATTATAGTAGTTATATTCTTGTACATAGGGGCAGTATTATAGTAGTTATATTGTTGTACATAGGGGGCAGTATTATAGTAGTTATATTCCTGTACATAGGGGCAGTATTATAGCAGTTCTATTCTTGTACATAGAGGCAGTATTATAGTAGTTCTATTCCTGTACATAGGGGCAGTATTATAGTAGTTATATTCTTGTAGATAGGAGCAGTATTATAGTAGTTCTATTCTTGTACATAGGGGCAGTATTATAGTAGTTCTATTCCTGTACATAGGGGCAGTATTATAGTAGTTATATTCTTGTACATAGGGGCAGTATTATAGTAGTTATATTCTTGTACATAGGAGCAGTATTATAGTAGTTATATTCTTGTACATAGGAGCAGTATTATAGTAGTTATATTCTTGTACATGGGGGCAGTATTATAGTAGTTATATTCTTGTACATGGGGGCAGTATTATAGTAGTTATATTCTTGTACATGGGGGCAGTATTATAGTAGTTATATTCTTGTACATAGGAGCAGTATTATAGTAGTTATATTCTTGTACATAGGAGCAGTATTATAGTAGTTATATTCTTGTACATAGGAGCAGTATTACAGTAGTTATATTCTTGTACATAGGGGCAGTATTATAGTAGTTATATTCTTGTACATAGGAGCAGTATTATAGTAGTTATATTCTTGTACATGGGGCAGTATTATAGTAGTTATATTCTTGTACATAGGAGCAGTATTATAGTAGTTATATTCTTGTACATAGGGGCAGTATTATAGTAGTTATATTCTTGTACATGGGACAGTATTATAGTAGTTATATTCTTGTACATAGGGACAGTATTATAGTAGTTATATTCTTGTACATGGGGCAGTATTATAGTAGTTATATTCTTGTACATAGGGTCAGTATTATAGTAGTTATATTCTTGTAGATAGGAGCAGTATTATAGTAGTTATATTCTTGTACATAGGGGCAGTATTATAGTAGTTATATTCTTGTACATAGGGGCAGTATTATAGTAGTTATATTCTTGTACATAGGGGCAGTATTATAGTAGGTATATTCTTGTACATAGGGGCAGTATTATAGTAGTTATATTCTTGTACATAGGGGCAGTATTATAGTAGTTATATTCTTGTACATAGGGGCAGTATTATAGTAGTTATATTCTTGTACATAGGAGCAGTATTATAGTAGTTATATTCTTGTACATAGTGGCAGTATTATAGTAGTTATATTCTTGTACATAGGGGCAGTATTATAGTAGTTATATTCTTGTACATAGGGGCAGTATTATAGTAGTTATATTCTTGTACATAGGGGCAGTATTATAGTAGTTCTATTCCTGTACATAGGGGCAGTATTATAGTAGTTATATTCTTGTACATAGGGGCAGTATTATAGTAGTTATATTCTTGTACATAGGGGCAGTATTATAGCAGTTATATTCTTGTACATAGGGGCAGTATTATAGTAGTTATATTCTTGTAAATAGGGGCAGTATTATAGTAGTTATATTCTTATACATAGGGGGCAGTATTATAGTAGTTATATTCTTGTACATAGGGGCAGTACTATAGTAGTTATATTCTTGTACATATGAGCAGTATTATAGTAGTTATATTCTTGTATATAGGGGCAGTATTATAGTAGTTATATTCTTGTACATAGGAGCAGTATTATAGTAGTTCTATTCTTGTACATATGAGCAGTATTATAGTAGTTATATTCTTGTATATAGGGGGCAGTATTATAGTAGTTATATTATTGTACATAGGGGCAGTATTATAGTAGTTATATTCTTGTACATAGGGGCAGTATTATAGTAGTTATATTCTTGTACATAGGGGCAGTATTACAGTAGTTATATTCTTGTAAATAGGGGCAGTATTATAGTAGTTATATTTTTATACATAGGGGCAGTATTATAGTAGTTATATTCTTGTACATAGTGGCAGTATTATAGTATAGTATTAAGAAACCCCATTTTGGAAATTAGACCCCTTAAGCCATGACAGTGCCTTGAGAAAGTATTCGGCCCCCTGCAACTTTGCAACCTTTTCCCACATATTGTGCTTCAAACATAAAGATACCAAATGTAAATTTTTGGTGAAGAATCAACAACAAGTGGAACACAATTGTGCAGTTGAACGAAATTTATTGGTTATTTTAAATTTTTGTGGAAATTCAAAAACTGAGATGTGGGGTGTGCAATATTATTTGTCCCCTTTACTTTCACTCCAGAAGTTCACTGTGGATCTCTGAATGATCCAATGTTGTCCTAAATGCCTAATGATGATAAATATAATCCACCTGTGTGTAATCAAGTCTCCGTATAAATGCACCTGCTCTGTGATAGTCTCAGGGTTCTGTGTGAAGCATCATGAAGACCAAGGAACACAACAGGCAGGTCCGTGATACTGTTGTGGAGAAGTTTAAAGCCGGATTTGGATACAAAATGATTTCCAAAACTTTAAACATCCCAAGGAGCACTGTGCAAGCGATCATATTGAAATGGAAGGAGGATCATACCACTGCGAATCTACCAAGACCCGGCCGTCCCTCTAAACTTTCATCTCAAACAAGGAGAAGACTGATCAGAGATGCAGCCAAGAGGCCCATGATCACTCTGGATGAACGGCAGAGATCTACAGCTGAGGTGGGACAGTCTGTCCATAGGACAACAATCAGTCGTACACAGCACAAATCTGGCCTTTATGGAAGACTGGCAAGAAGAAAGCCGTTTCTCAAAGATATCCATAAAAAGTGTTGTTTAAAGTTTGCAACAAGCCACCTGGGAGACACCAAACATGTGGAAGAAGGTGCTCTGGTCAGAGGAAACCAAAATCGAACTTTTTGGCAACAATGCCAAACGATATGTTTGGGGTAAAGCAACACAGCTCATCACCCTGAACACACCATCCCCACTGTCAAACATGGTGGTGGCAGCATCATGGTTTGGGCCTGCTTTTCTTCAGCAGGGACAGGGAAGATGGTTAAAATTGATGGGAAGATGGATGGAGCCAAATACAGGACCATTCTTGAAGAAAACCTGTTGGAGTCTGCAAAAGACCTGAGACTGGGACGGAGATTTGTCTTCCAACAAGACAATGATCCCAAACACAAAGCAAAATCTACAATGGAATGGTTCAGAAATAAACGTATCCAGGTGTTAGAGTGGCCAAGTCAGAGTCCAGACCTCAATCCAATCGAGAATCTGTGGAAAGAGCTGAAAACTGCAGTTCACAAACGATCTCCATCAAACCTCACTGAGCTCGAGCTGTTTGCCAAGGAAGAATGGACGAGAATTTCAGTCTCTCCATGTACAAAACTGATAGAGACAAACCCCAAGTGCAGCAAAAGGTGGAGCAATAAAGTATTAAGGTAAAGGGGCCGAATAATATTGCACGCCCCACTTTTCAGTTTTCGAATTTCCACAAATATTTAAAATAACCAATACATTTCGTTCAACTTCACAATTGTGTTCCACTTGTTGCTGACTCTTCACCAAAAATTTACATTTGGTATCTTTATGTTTGAAGCATCCAAAGACATACTGATAGGGAATTTAGAATGTGAGCCCCATTGGGGACAGCGATGATAATGTGTGCAAACTGTAGAGCGCTGGGGAATATGTTAGCGCTCTATAAAAATAAAGAAAATAAAAGATTATTATTAAAGCATGATATGTGGGAAAAGGTTGAAAAGTTCCAGGGGGCCAAATACTTTTGCAAGGCACTGTATATTCAACTTCCAGGTGCTTCACAGAATTTTAAAATGTTGAGCCCACACAAAATGTTGTTTTGGCCCCAATTTTTTTTATTTTTACAAGGCTAACAGGAGAAATTGCACCATACAATTTATGGTGCAATTTCTCCTGAGTATGCAGATACCCCATATGTGGTCAAGAACTACTTTTGAGGGACATTACAAAGCTCAGAATTGAAGAAGTTCCATACTGGAGTTCAGATTTTGCTGGAATGGTTTGTCCATGTTGTGTCACATTGGTAGCGCCCCTGAGGTCCCAGAACAGCAGAGGAATCCCCCATAAGTGACATAATTTTGCAAGTTATACCTATCAATGAATTCTAGGGGTGCAGTTAGCATGTTGATACCACATATGCCCCTCAGAAATGAAAACCATTGGGCAGTGAAGAAAGAATAATTACATTTTTAGAGCTAAAATGTTGATTCATCCCCAAATTTTTAATTTTTATAAGGACTAATAGGAAAAACTGGACCTCACAATCTACTGTTGTAATGATGATTTGACTCCATGGGTGTTTTCCCAGAGACAAGCAGCAATGAATTTTGCTGAACGAAGATTCCAAATCTGCCATTGTATAGCTTGCACGTTGTAGTGACCAGTACGTTGTAGTGACCAGTGCATTATGCCCAGCTCATGCTTTTGGAGACACGCACCTGTAAATTAGGCGGGCTCTCTTCGCTACAGAAATGCCAAACATGTGGACACTAAATGTGGTTTATGTACACTGATGGGCTCAAAAGGGAGTAGGCATTTGGATCTGGGAGTGCAGAATTCGTTGGATTTCTTTTCGGGGATGAGGAACTATTTTACTTATCCAGATATTTGTACTACCAGTAACGTTGAAGCCCCTTATATTTCCGGTAACCGATGATGGACCTGAGTGGGGACTTGCTTTTTTTTGTGGATTGATTTGAAGCTTTTATTGGGAACATTTTATATAATATTTTGGATCACATTTATCCGTCGCTCTACGCTGAGCATTTACATTGGGGTTTCCCTTTAAATCTTCTAGTGACGTAATTCAGATGAAACCCCCGAAGAAGCCACTCACTATAATGAGGCAGCAGAGTTACCCTGAACTCCGTCTGGCCTTTGTTTAGCGATGTCCTTCTTTTCAGAAGTGCACAAAATTGTGCCAAACTACGCATTTATGCAATCCTAAAAAGACGGACACCGCCGGATCACAGGTCAGACAGCGTCCACAGTGACTCCATCTGCCTCAATATTGGTAATCTACCACAGGGGATTCTGTCTGAATAATGTATTTCAGAGATTTACACAAAAAACCCAGGGGTGAGCACTCCGAGCAGAGCGCAGGATAAATGTGGGCCGAGCCTTACTGCGATCTTTGGGAGGCAGAATGAACAAATGAATAGTAGGTCAAAAATTGGTTTCATTTATTTTTTACACCGTTCCTTGTCCTTGATTAGATGACTCTGTTTTTCGGGTTGGTGCAATACCAGATTTATATCGGGTTTTTATGTTTGGCTGCTGTCACACACTAAAAGAGGCTTTGTTTTTGCAAAAACTAGTTTTTACGCTGCCATGTTTTCAAAGCTATAATTTTTCGATATTTTTGTAGATAAAGTCATGTGAGGGCTTGTTTTTTGCTGAAGAGTTGACTTTTTTATTGGTACCATTTTTGGGCACATGACATTTTTTGATTGCTTTCTATTCCAATTTTTGGGAGACAAAAACCAGCAATTCAGGAATTGTTATTTTTTTATGCCGTTCTGCATGTGGTAAAATTGATAAGGCTTAGTGTTGAGCGATACCTTCCGATATTTGAAAGTATCGGTATCGGATTGTATCGGCCGATATCCGAAAAATATCGGATCTCGCCTATACCGATATCCGATACCAATACAAGTCAACGGGACCCAAATATCAGAAGGTATCCTGGAATGGTTCCCAGGGTCTGAAGGAGAGGAAACTCTCCTTCAGGCCCTGGGATCCATATTCATGTAAAAAAATAAAGAATAAAAAAAAAAAAATATGGATATACTCACCCCTCCGATGGCCCCTGGCTATAAGCGGTGTAACCGGCAGCCTCTGTTCCTAAGAATGCAGGGTGAAGGACCTTCGATGACGTCGCAGCTTGTGATTGGTCGCGTGACCGCTCACGCGACCAATCACAAACCGCGACGTCATCGCAGGTCCTTCACTCGCTCATTCTTAGGAGGGGAGATTGCCGGTTACAGCGGTTTCAACTAGGGCGCGTCCGAGGGTGAGTATGTCAATATTTTTTATTTTTATTCTTTATTTTACACATGAATATGGATCCCGATACCGATTCCCGATATCGCAAAAATATCGGAACTCGGTATCGGAATTCCGATACCTCAAATATCGGCCGATACCCGATACTTGCGGTATCGGAATGCTCAACACTAATAAGGCTACTTTATGTAGAAAAGAACTCTGACCGCCTTAATGATTTAGCTTTTCATCACTGATATGGATCAAGTGTTTGATGGCCCAAATTGTTGTGTTACTGCTAATACCAAGTGGAAGGAGGCTAATGGCTGTGTAATTAATGCTGTGATGTAACCCGGAGTATTTCTCTTTAGTGCACGTAAGCACTAAGGTGCCGTTTAGTGCGTCTGGGTCCGTGTTGCGGGTAGCTATGAGAGATGGCGGGTCTGGCTACCCACATACCTCACTTGTGGGTGTGGTTTACAGCCTACATAATGGACACTGTTTGGCACATGGTCTATGTCTTGGGAGGTAGAAGACCTCCTGTGTGTGTGGCTCCAGACCGAGCCTGCATGCTGGACTGTTATGAAAGGCAATTCAGTACCACAATGGACATAGAAGCCAGAGCACATACAGTAACCTGACAATAACCCAAAAACATAGAACGAGCTCTGAGACGTGGAAACTCTGCTGACCGCAATCCCTAATCCTCTCCAACACACACTAGAGGCAGCCGTGGATTGCGCCTAACGCTCCCTATGCAACTCGGCACAGCCTGAGAAACTAGCTAGCCTGAAGATAGAAAATAAGCCTACCTTGCCTCAGAGAAATACCCCAAAGGAAAAGGCAGCCCCCACATATAATGACTGTGAGTAAAGATGAAACGACAAACGTAGAGATGAAATAGATTTAGCAAAGTGAGGCCCGACTTTCTGAACAGAGCGAGGATAGGAAAGGTAACTTTGCGGTCAACACAAAACCCTACAAACAACCACGCAAAGGGGGCAAAAAGACCCTCCGTACCGAACTAACGGCACGGAGGTACACCCTCTGCGTCCCAGAGCTTCCAGCAAGCAAGAAAAAACAAATACGCAAGCTGGACAGGAAAAAACAGCAAACAAAATAACAAAAGCGGAACTTAGCTATGCAGAGCAGCAGGCCACAGGAACGATCCAGGAGGAAGCAAGTCCTATACTAGAACATTGACTGGAGGCCAGGTTCAGAGCACCAGGTGGAGTTAAATAGAGCAGGACCTAACGACTTCACCACATCACCTGAGGAAGGAAACTCAAAAGCCGCAGTACCACTCTCCTACACCATCGGAAGCTCACAGACAGAATCAGCCGAAGTACCACTTGTGACCACAGGAGGGAGCTCTGCCACAGAATTCACAACACTGGACATTGCCGCAGCCTATGT
Source organism: Ranitomeya imitator (assembly GCF_032444005.1). Classification (NCBI taxonomy): domain Eukaryota; kingdom Metazoa; phylum Chordata; class Amphibia; order Anura; family Dendrobatidae; genus Ranitomeya; species Ranitomeya imitator. The sequence goes on along the minus strand of NC_091291.1, from coordinate 14,740,423 downwards.
GCCCACCGGTCTGAGGGAGCAGAGAACCTCTGCTGAGAACATTGTTGTTTTTGTCTGCTCCGAAGGCCATTTACTTTTTGTTGCTGCTGGGTTATGAAGCAAATAAACCCACACGGACTTCCCTAAGGAAACACACCTCTTGTCTTGGTCCTGCAGCATCTGAGTGAGTACAATCCCTACACAGGTTTCATAACTTACATCAAGGGCAGCGTTCTGTAGCTGAATATACCTCCAAATTCCTCCGTTGGGTGGCAGACACCACATGGAATTTAGCTGCCCACAAGAATCAATTTTAATGAGGATTATCAGAGCTAGTAAATGATGAACTTGCAAGGGTCGAGACCCCTGATAATTTAGAGGACTTTATTCAATTGTGCATCCGACTTGATCAGAGACTGACTGAACGAAGAAAGGAAAGCCTGCGAGTATTTGGAAACAACAATTGATGTAATCCGTAAACCTCTCTCTGTAGTATAGAAGGAGAGGCGATGTACAGAAAATGTATGCCTCTATTGCGGGGGCTCTGGACATTTTGCCATTAACTGTCTCAATAAAAGATCTGTAGCCTTCACAACTGCCAAAACTGCAGGCAACTTAGACCTTTCTGAATGGCTTGATCCGGTTCTCCAGACCATCTCATCTGTAATGCAGGATAAGGTCAAGGAGCAATCTCCATCTTCTCATTTTGTCGTTCCCATACAGGTCATAATTGGGAGTCAAAAACTACAATGCTCTGATTCTGGAGCAGGAGGGAATTTCATGGATAACATTGCAAGTAGGTCTAAATCCATGTCAATTGATATGGAAACTGTGGGTGGATCACCTTTATCTTCGGGACCTGTTACTCATGAGACAATTGAACTTGAAATCTGTATAGAACCGAATCATCATGAAGCGGTTAGTTTCCATCTGATTTCCTCCTGAAAATTTCAAGTTATTCTAGGTATTCCATGGTTTTCAATCCATAACATTTCTATCAACTGGGCATCGAGGACCATTGCTTTTCCCACAGAGCACTGTAAGAATCAATGCCATGTTAGTCTTTCTGTTTTCAAACAAATTCAAGTATTATTATTATTATTTATTATTATAGCGCCATTTATTTATTTATCTGAGATTGCTCATCAGAACTATGATAGACTACCATCTCAGTACCAACAGTTCAGTGAGGTCTGCAGTAAGAAAAAAACTGATCAACTAATCGATCTTCTTACAACTGTCGCATTGAATTCCTTTATGGAGCATCCATTCAATTTGGGCGAATTTATAATCTTTCTGAGCTAGAATTGAAAGTACTAAAAGAATATCTAGATGAAAATTTAGAGAGTCTTCACTCAACTTTCTTCTTCGGTTGTGTCCGCAGCGTTTCTTCGGCATATATCCGCATGCGTTGTGTATTCCTATATTTAACATTAGGGACGCATGCATCTGCGATCGTTTGCCTTTTGCCGCCTTTGACGACGCATGCGTCGTTTCGTCGTCTGCGCTTTTGCGCGGAAATGCAACATGTAGTAATTTTTAGAAGCGTCAATTTGCCGCCTACAAACGTATGTGGTCTATTGCGTAAGGAATGCGCCAAAAAAACGCATTGCTGTCTATGTGAACGCATGCATTCACAAGCACATGCGTTTGCTTGCGTTCGTAAAAGCATGCGTTGCACCAGAGAAAAACATGTCTAGACACTGATAAGCCACCCCCCACATACCAGGTGATAAAGGGAGGTAGTGGGCAGTTGCAGAACAGTCAAGCAGAACAGTCGGACCACAGCAGACAGCCAAGCAGAGCATACAGACCACAGCACCTTTGAGAAAACAAGCCGCTGAACAATGTGAGTATATCCTAGCCAATGCCTTTATTTTCTATTTTCTGTCTCTACATGTCCTAATTTCTGCCATTTCTTTCTTTCTGCATGCATCAGAATGTCTTCTTCTTCTGATGGGGAGCAACGTCCTGGGCCTTCTGAAGTCGAACATGTCAGTGAAGTGAGTACTCACCTCCTCAGATTGGTAAGTATTCACTGTCACATCTACACATATGACAATTTTTTTTTTTCATTTTTTTAGAGCACTTCTTCTACTGCGGCAGAGATTGGGCTGGAGCAGCGGAGTCACAGTCGGGTGGCAAGGCGGCAGCGGGTAAGTATACAAGTCTGACTGCTGTATCCTCACTGTTGTATTCTTTAATCTTCCTTTCTGTACTTTACTGTTTCTTTTTAATTCTCTTCTGGACTACTTTTGTATCTTGACTTTCCTTATTCATGCCATTTCTCAGCCTCTGTTTTCTTTCTTTTCCTTATGTTAATGTATCCAACATTAATGTCTTTGTTTAATTTTTAGGTTCCAGAACGGGATGAAGACCTCATAGAAAATGACCTCCTCATCTCCCTGGTCCAGGAGCGAGTCCCGTTGTGGGACACCCCGGATCCACTGCACTCAAACATCGTAACGATCCGGCGCCTATGGAATGAGGTGGCCAAAGCGATGTGGGATGGCTGGGACAACGCCCCGATTCAGGTCCGAAATGCATTTGGTAAGTATTGCACTGCAGTGTGAAGCAGCAGAGACCGTGGCCGTGCTCACACAACTGTGTGTGATGAAAGGATCTCTCAGGAGTTTCTCTCATCACACACAGTTGTGTGAGCACGGGTAAAAGTCCATTTTCTGACCATTATGGTTTTTTTTTTAACAGTGGCCAAAGTCAAAACATGTTGGCGTTCGATGAAGGACCGCTTCAACAAGGACCTGTGTCAAGAGAGCTGTGTTCCCAGTGGTTCAGGAGCAAGGATCCGAAAATACAAATACCATCGTGTTCTGGCATTTTTAAGACTGGTCCTTGCCCAGAGAACGTAAGTATTTATCCCGTGCATTAGGTTGTGTTGTATTGCCATAATCTGTATGTTTCTATTCCACAGGACTTGTCATCTGTTTAATTTTTGGTATTAATTTTTTTCCCTTTTTTCACAGCACATGGAGCACTACTGTTGGCCCAGGTTCTGGAGTGGTCCTTCATCAAACAGCCACGGACCCGTCCCAGCCATCCAGCAAAGCTGCAGCAAGTGGGCCTGCCACACAAACTGGAGACCAGGAAGCTGGTCCATCAGGTCTTCCCCTTTCCCAGTCCTCTGCCACTGCCCCTTTTTCTTGGGGCTCCTCCCGGCAGCGGCAGAGGGCATCGGACAGGTCCCTCATGCTCGAGTTTTTGCACTTGAGCTCGGTTTTTCACGAAGGACTCAAAGCTTTAGGTGACCGAATGGATATTTCCCTTAGCCACATGAATACACGTATCCAGGAGGTCACCAAAAGCCTTGACCAAGTAAGAGCCGACCTCCAGAGGCCAGCACATAATTTTTTTAACCAAATTGAGCAGGGCATGTCGGAACACCTTACTCCTGATCTCCAGCTTAGTGTAATGCAGGCCTGCAATGCTGCTTACATGCAGGCTATGCAGCAGAGTCGGTATTTTCAGCAGACAGTGGCGGCATATCCACCTGTGCCTTCACTGTCATGATTAACCTCAATGCCGACCTCTGCTGCATACCACTGCACGGCCACCTCTATTCCTAGCACTGCCGGACACCAGTATAGCACCACCACCATGCCGAGTGCTGTTGGACAGCCCACCACCACCACCATGACAACCGCTGCTCCTGCTTGGACCTCCTCCACTGACACCACGATGCAGCAGGACCCTGGCATGGCCTTCCGTACCGCCACCACCACGATTCAGAAGGACCCTGGCATGGCCTTCCGTACCACCACCACCATGATGCAGCAGGACCCTGGCATGACCTTCCACTCTACAAGCACTATGGACTCTGGCATGGCTGCACGTTCTATGAGCACTATGGACTCCGGCATTGCTGCACGCTCTTCGAGCACTATGGACTCTGGCATGGCTGCACACTCTACGAGCACTATGGACTCTGGCATGGCTGCACGCTCTACGAGCACTATGGACTCTGGCATGGCTGCACGCTCTACGAGCACTATGGACTCTGGCATGGCTGCATGCTCTTCGAGCACTATGGACTCTGGCAAGGCTGCACGCTCTACGAGCACTTTGGACTCCGGCATGGCTGCACACTCTACAAGCACTATGGACTCCGGCATTGCTGCACGCTCTACGAGCACTATGGACTCTGGCATGGCTGCACGCTCTACGAGCACTATGGACTCTGGCATGGCTGCACGCTCTACGAGCACTATGGACTCTGGCATGGCTGCACGCTCTACGAGCACTATGGACTCTGGCATGGCTGCACGCTCTTCGAGCACTATGGACTCTGGCATGGCTGCACGCTCTACGAGCACTATGGACTCTGGCATGGCTGCACGCTCTACGAGCACTATGGACTCTGGCACAGTGCAGCTGGACCCTAACAGGTCACCCACCACGACCATGCCATGTCAAATTAGTCCTCCGAGGCTTCCCACAACCCGGCAATCCCAGAAAGGAAAAAAAAACAAAACAGCGGACTCTTAGTATTCCTTCCCCTTCACATCCCAGTGTGTCTGTAATGTCAGGTTTGTTTCACCCATCTAGTGCGTCTCAAGCTTCTCATGTGTCAAGCCCTATCCCCGAACTACCAGACCCCTCAAGTTTCATTGCCCCTTCTCCTGCCACCCCTGCGCCGTCCACTGTTAGCCAGTCCTCACTGCTTCACACCCCCCGTTTACATCACTCTACCCCAAACAGGCGCAGTTAAATTTAAAGTTTGTGTAAAAAAAATAAATCATATTATGTTTTGCCCCCAGTTATGTGTGGTTTATTGTGTCTTTCGCCGCTGTCAACACACACCGTGCACCGAACACTTAATTTTTGGCCACATCATAGCTCCAGTAGTTAGCAAATAAATGACTGCAGCTTTGTGTGTCTTTAGTATAGAGATATGAGGTGGGCCAAAATAATAATTTATGTATTATCTCCATAATCTCTTCCTTTAGTCTGTGACTAGTGTTGCAGACTGAAGAGAAAATGGCGGAAATACAATGCAGAACTATACTCAACAGGTCAGGTGTCAAAAAACTCATTAGTTAGGACACCTGACCTGGTGCCTTGTATGACCTCCATTTTCTCATCTGTGTACGTAATATTCCACACAAAGTGAAGGGACGATGGTGGTCATAAACACGGCATATCTATGCTCACCTGCACAGGTGTCAGAAATAGTGAATGAGGCTGTTATATGTGCATCATGAATTCATTATTTCTGACACCTGACTTGATGAGTATAGATCTCTGTTGTATGACAGTCATTGTCTCTTCAGTCTGTGTCCAATGGATACTGCAGAACAGAATCAGGATGCAATGACGTCAACAAGCTTACCACTAAACCAACATGGCTGCCGTCACAATAGCAGTATGTGGTCAGTGTTTTATATCAGTATTTGTAAGCCAAAACAAGGAGTGAAACAATTAGAGGTAAATTATAATATTAACATAACTAGCACCTCTGCCTTTATCACCCACTCCTGGTTTTGGATTACAAATACTGATATTAAAGACAGGCCAAATACTGCTAGTTTGAGGACAGCCTTGGTTTGTAGAGGAAATACATAGGAGACACGGTCAAGACAACAAAAAATAAAGTTTATTAATGAGAAATATTATTAACATTTAAGAAAATTACTGGTACAGATAAAATTACAACATGACATTTACACAACATTGTCCTGCCATGACACACGTCCAATATCAGAATCAAAAAAGGCGGCAAATTGGTCCCGCATGTGGCCAACTTCAGCAGTTGACCGCAGCGGGTGATGATGGTAATTGGGCAGTGGGTGTGCAACTGGTTCATCCAGTTCAATGTTGGGTCGCTCCTTAGCCATTATGTAATTGTGCAGAACCACACAGGCTTTGACAACGTCATCGACTGTCTCCATTTTTAGATTTATGGCTGATGCAAGAATGCGCCATTTTGAGACTAGAATGCCAAAGGAACACTCTACTGTTCTTCGGGCCCTGGTCAGTCTGTAGTTAAAGATCCTTTTAGTGTGGTTCAAGTCCCGACTGGAATATGGCTTCAGTAGGTTTTCACACATCTGAAAGGCCTCATCCCCAACCATAACAAATGGCATCGGTGGGCCTTGAGTGTTGGGGAGAGGTCGTGGCCGTGGAAAATTAAAATTTTTGCCATACACACGGCGGCCCATATCAGAGTTCTTAAAAGTCTGGGAATCGTTGCCACGGCCAAAAGCTCCAATGTCCACGGCAATGAAGCGACAGTCCGCATCGGCTATTGCCATGAGCACAACAGAAAAATATTTTTTGTAATTAAAGTACTCCGATCCTGTTCTGGCTGGTTTGATAATGCGGCTGTGCTTTACATCAACTGCTCCCAAACAGTTGGGGAAATCACACACACTCCAGAATTTTTCCGCAATTTCAAGCCCCATGTCCAAGGTGGGTAGGGGTATAAACTCATCCCGGAGAACATTCCACAATGCCCGACAGGTGTCCACAACTATTCCGGACAGGGTGGATTTTCCAAGCCGGTATTGGAAGTGGAGGGATGATAAACTCTCTCCGGTTGCCAGAAATCTGTAAGAAAAAAAAAAATTACAATCTATTCTATTTATGGTGTGGTTATGCTAAAGACAGAAAGGAAAATACCCTAAAAATACATGTCTGAACACCCAAAATTTGGACTGTCATTGGTTTAGATTTGGAACGTACCTTTATGTAACCAGCAGACGTTCCTCGGGTGGAATCGCTCTACGGAGCTGGGTGTCCTGTCTCCGTATGGTTCCTTGAACACGAGCAAGCAAATCCCGGAACGAGTCTTGCGACATCCTTGTATATTCTTGGAATTTCTCCGGGTTGGCATTAAGCTCGCCATACAGCGTGTGATAGGTTCCACGTCTCTCACGTAGTTCAATAATGGGGTGTCTCCAAAAACGCCTACGCCGTCTCCTTCTCCATCTTTCGCAATTTCTGTCTTGCTCCCAAGCAAACACACAGGCCAGAAACAGCTTGATGCTTAAATCCAGGTTGAAATAAAAGCTCTCCATGTGAAGATCCATTATGACACAGCATACAGGAGCAAAATCTGAAGATTTCAGTGTTCAAGGGTCTATATAAAGATATCCCATAATACACGCCCTCTGTAGTCCCATTGGCGATGTCTGGTTATCTAGATTTTTCTCCGGTTAAATTTTTCGCCCTGCGCACAAAAAACGCAAACGCAGAAAAAAACGCATAGAAACACGTTCTCCACGTTATCAGCTGTGTATCCACCAGACTTCTGCACAACACAGCTGATGGTCCCAACCCCATTTATAAGGCAAGAAATCCCACTTATTAAACCTGACAGGGCACACCTGTGAAGTGAAAACCATTTCCAGTGACTACCTCTTGAAGCTCATCAAGAGAATGCCAAGAGCGTGCAAAGCAGTCATCAAAGCAAAAGGTGGCTACTTTGAAGAACCTAGAATATAAGATATAATTTCAGTTGTTTCACACTTTTTTGTTAAGTATATAATTCCGCATGTGTTAATTCATAGTTTTGATGCCTTCAGTGTGAATGTACAATTTTCATAGTTATGAAAATACAGAAAAATCTTTAAATGAGAAGGTGTGTCCAAACTTTAGGTCTGTACGGTATATATACAGTATGTATATATATATATATATATATATATATATATATATAAAAATAATATTCTTTACTATTATTTTGTATATTTTTTCAAAAATCATTTATACAATTTTTTTTATTTTTTTTTAAATGCTTTTTTACTTAGTTCCTCTATGGAACTTTCAGTTTCACCACTCTGATCGCTGTTATAAAGCATTGCAATGCACGAGGATTGCAATGCTTTATAAGGCTGGTTTCACACGTACTGATATTTTTGGTACCGGAAAAACCGGTACCGGAGATATCAGTGTCCGTGTGTCCGTGTGTGTCCTACATACGGCACACGTGTGGCAACCGTGTGCCGCCCGTGTGCTGCATCAGGACCACATGGATGGCCGCCGGGAAGCAGTGCTGCAGTTAGAGCTGTTCCCCTGCGTGTGGTGCTGAAACCAGCTGTCATCCCTTCTCCCCTGCTCGGGCGGCGATCGGCGCTAGCAGGGGAGAAGGAATGAACACTACGCAGCGGGCACAGGCTCAGTAACTAGCGGTGACGTCATTGAGTCTGTGCTTGCTTGCCGGCATGAACTCGTGTGACCTCAGGACCGTGGGAGAATGTAAGTGATGAGGTCACTGTGACAGAGCTTGAACTGCTGTGATGTCATCATTTACATTCTCCCACGGTCCTGAGGTCACAGGAGATCATGCCGGCAGCGAGCCCAGACAGTGACGTCACCGCTAGTTACGGAGTCTGCGCCCGCTGCTTAGCGTTCATTCCCCAGTAGTTTACAGCCGGGAACGGTTGAATTAGTAGCGCTCCCGGTTGTAAACTGTACATTCCCCTAGACATGGATTACTGCGTGGGACTGACTCTACGCCAGACAGGTATGGCATATTGTTGGTTTATTATTTTGACTTTTTTTTTTACAGGAGATTGAGGGCTTCGCTTGGAATGGCAGACTAATAAAGATGGCAAAAATGTGTATATTGTTTTATTTCATTAAAATACTTTTTTCTTACTGTGTGGTGTTTATTTAACCCTTTAACTACTATAGTATTAGTAATGGAGAGGTGTCTTGTTGACACCTCTCCATTACAAAGCCGGCCTAATGTCACCTTACAATAGGAAGGTGACATTAACCCCTCATTACCCCACTTGCCACCACTACAGGGCAAGTGGGAAGAATGGGGCAAAGCTCCACGCGCAGGGGAACAGCAGCTTACAGTAGCGCTGCTTCCCCTGTGGCTCTCCGTGTGCACGTGTGCGGTACGTTTGGCAGGCCGTGTGTCTAGGTATAAACGGACATGTCTGTGTGTTTTGCACATGGATACATGGTTCGTCAAAACACCCAAACATCTGCATAGACCCATTCATTTAAATGGGTCTATGTGTGTCACTGTCTCCGGTACGTGAGAAAACTGTCACTACACGTACTGGAGGCACTGACGTGTGAAACCGGCCTAACTGTCAGTGCTGCACTGACATAAGCCTCTTAGACCATGCTCTGTGCATGGTCTAACAGGCTTGTTATAGCCTGGTGAAGACCTCAGATCACCATGGCAATCATCGGGCCCTTGCAATGACATTGCGGGGGCGCCCATTGGAGGGAAGAGGGAGCTCCCTTCCTCTCCCTGGCTTCTAAATGCTGTGATTGATTTTTTTTTAAATCTTAATCAGGGATCAATTAATTTGCATTGATTTATAATTTGAGCAACTCTACCAAATTCAAATGTTTGCAGATTCACGCATCCTCAATGCTTTTCGATCCTGTTCACAGCAATAGCACCCGAAGTGAGGAGGAACAGGCCATCAGGACCCCATTATAGTGATCAATGGGGTCACAGTACTGGGAGTCCTAGGGAACATAGATTTATCACATTTTTTTTAGATAGGTGATAAATACTTTTGTGGAAAAGCCCTATAAGGCTATTTGCGTATATAGGAGTGCATACTGGGGTTGTATTCAACTCAGAAATATAGAAACAGGTGACTGACCGTGTTCAGCTTCTTCTGTATCTCCCATGGAGCAGAGGCCATGATGTAAACTCATTACATCAGTCAACTACTTCACAATATATTTAGAAAAGCATCAAATTCTACTTTTCAAAGCAAAGGTTCACTCCAAAGATGATATAAGGATCTCCGTCAATGACCATTATGCCACGAATGACTATTGCTCAATTTTGGTATCTTCACTGGACAGTTACCAAAACCCTAAAATTGGAGTAGACTGACCCAATATCTCTACTAATGGTGATATGATAATTGTGAGCATAACATACCGGTTCTGAATTACTTTGTGGTTCGTGTTTGCCAGTGAGTCGATTGGGAGCAATTGTGGGTCTATCTGAAATAAAAAAGCAGTAGATGTGTTAACCACATGTAGGACTCAACAAAGGGAGCGGTTCACTGTGGGCCTGGCTTACGGTCTCTGAAAATCTGTTGACTTTGCTACGTAAAGTGCATGTGAAACTAGAGTATTGCCTGGTGGTCATCCAGGTGAATGGCTGTCCACGCAATCCATGGAAGCCTTCTAATGCTGTGTCTTGGGCTACGAAAGAAATGTCCGATTGTTGAGAGCCCCATAAGTAGGAATCCTAACAATGTGCTCTTTTATAACTACAATAGCATTTATATGGCTCTCCCCTCCAAACATACTTTTTTGCATTTTAAGTGTTCTTAGGTTAAAACATGGGGCTCGGGATCCCTAAAACTCATCTATAGCGAGTGATGAGGTAGCAGTGAGTACCATGTCTGCATTTATGGCAGTAAATCAAGGGTAAATGTCTGGTTCGCTGGTTGTTTGAGATAATAGAATAGTTAATACTTGCGTTTTTGGCCATCTGGGTTAATGGAGGGTTGTTTCCAGTGCGGTTTAGAGTACTAGAGAGGTTATGTAGTGGTGTAAATTAGTAGAGGGGTGTCACGACACAGCTGTCAGGTGACTCAGGACCAGGGGCTCCTTCCCTGTCCCTAACACTAGGGGGCGCCCTAGTTTGCCCTGCTCCCCGGGGTACTCCAGATGTCGAAGATGCCTCCGCCCTTGCCTTATCTCCTGAGTTAGCTCTCCTTCTGTTCTCTTCCTCCACCTAGGGAAGAGGGAGCACTACTGTGCACTACAGTACACTAACCCGACAAACAAGGCACCACGGACAAGGGTTAACAGAAAACTCCAGGCATACAAAATATTCACTCACATATAACAGAAGAATGCACCGAATATTGGAGGTAGGGGAATAAACAAAAACAGAGAAGGATAAGGAATTACCACGCTTACAAACCAAGCACCAGTCACTAATAACTCCTTCAACTCTCCTTCTCGTATGTGCTCCTCTCCCACCATTAGCTATGCAGCAAATGCTAGCTCTGACAAGGATTACTAATAGTGATGAGCGAATATACTCGTTACTCGAGATTTCTCGAGCACGCTCGGGTGTCCTCCGAGTTTTTTTTAGTGCTCGGAGATTTAGTTTTTCTTGCCGCAGCTGAATGATTTACATCTGTTAGCCAGCATAAGTACATGTGGGGGCTGCCTGGTTGCTAGGGAATCCCCACATGTACTTATGCTGGCTAACAGATGTAAATTATTCAGCTGCGGCAAGAAAAACTAAATCTCCGAGCACAAAAAAAATACTCGGAGGACCCCCCGAGCATGCTCGAGAAATCTCGAGTAACGAGTATATTCGCTCATCACTACCAAGGAGCTATTGTCCATTTCTCTGTTGATCAAGGTCAGTGGATAATTTCATACTTGGTGCCCATCAGTGGTTTACTTACTTTGAGGCTGTTCCTCACTGGGCTGTCTAGGTCTGGATGCAGATGGATTCTCTGCTGTGAGCAAACACATGATCAGGTTGAAAACTTCACGAACGCTATACCAATCATTAAGAAAGCACTTGCACACACCTTTTCCCAGTAAGGGACCTGGGCATTTGCACCTCTTTACCCTCTTATATTATCTATTAATCCAAGTGTCTAAGTCAGAGCTCATAACTGGTGTATTCTGATTCTAGGAAATGTCTTTTCAAGATCTTAACATTGTTATATTTTATTCTTTCCCATGCTTCTTACCATTATTGTGTGGATTACCTTTATTTTTTTCCCGGAAAATATGAAAGAGAACCAGAATGACCATCGCCAAAGCCACAACGGATCCAATTGCTATTCCCGCTATAGTACCCGCTGAGATCGTTTCTGTAGAAATGAATGAGAACGAGAAGATGTTATAGATTGTAAACTATAAAAAAAGACAATTTCATTATCCTGACTGCAGTTAAGTAACTTCATTTTCTACCATTTTACTGTTGCAGAGTGTCTGTAAATACTTTATCTAGCTAAGTGCTCTACAAAAAAAATCTAGAAGTCCATCAAAACTCCTGCCCCCCATGGAAATCTGCCCCCCCCCCCAGTCCACTCACACACACACTTCTCAGTGTTAGAGATAGCAGGAGGGAGGAGATTCTACACAGATTGGCAGTGGAGAAGAAGGTATTACATGGGGGGGGGGGGCATAGAAAAGGTGGAAAGAACACGGAGCAAAATAAGGGCAGTTCTAGAACTTTGCTAATACATGAGCTCACTGACGGGCACAGACAGCAGAGGCCTCTGCACAAACTACATGGAACCTTTGCAGTCCAATAGCTCATCATAATGCACTGTTCCACCTACTTTGGAGGTAGAAGAGGGCCTCCCTTACCTCTTGGACCCTTGTGTTGCTGCACAAGTTGCATCAATGTTATGTCTGCACTTGCATGAGCTAATGAACACAGCAATACTTTGGATACACACAGATCTTAATTCCAGCCTGTATTACTGGGAGAGACACACAGAGCTCACATCCAGCCTATATTACTGGGAGAGACACACAGACCACACATCCAGCCTATATTACTGGGAGAGACACACAGAGCTCACATCCAGCCTATATTACTGGGAGAGACACACAGAGCTCACATCCAACCTATATTACTAAGAGGACACACAGCGCTCACATCCAGCCTATATTACTGGGAGAGACACACAGCGCTCACATCCAGCCTATATTACTAAGAGGACACACAGCGCTCACATCCAACCTATATTACTAAGAGGACACACAGCGCTCACATCCAGCCTATATTACTGGGAGAGACACACAGCGCTCACATCCAGCCTATATTACTAAGAGGACACACACAGCTCACATCCAACCTATATTACTAAGAGGACACACAGCGCTCACATCCAGCCTATATTACTGGGAGAGACACACAGCGCTCACATCCAACCTATATTACTAAGAGGACACACAGCGCTCACATCCAGCCTATATTACTGGGAGAGACACACAGCGCTCACATCCAGCCTATATTACTAAGAGGACACACAGCGCTCACATCCAACCTATATTACTAAGAGGACACACAGAGCTCACATCCAGCCTATATTACTGGGAGAGACACACAGCGCTCACATCCAGCCTATATTACTAAGAGGACACACAGCGCTCACATCCAACCTATATTACTAAGAGGACACACAGAGCTCACATCCAGCCTATATTACAGGGAGAGACACACAGAGCTCACATCCATCCTATATTACTGTGAGAGACACACAGAGCTCACATCCAGTCTATATTACTGGGAGAGACACACAGAGACCTCACATCCAGCCTATATTACTGGGAGAAACACAGAACTCACATCCAGCCTATATTACTGGGAGAGACACACAGAGGTCAAATCCAGCCTATATTACTAAGAGGACACACAGCGCTCACATCCAGCCTATATTACTGGGAGAGATACACAGAGCTCACATCCAGCCTATATTACTAAGAAGGCACACAGCGCTCACATCCAACCTAAATTACTAAGAGGACACACAGCGCTCACATCCAGCCTATATTACTGGGAGAGACACACAGAGCTCACATCCAGCCTATATTACTGGGAGAGACACACAGAGCTCACATCCAGCCTATATTACTGGGAGAGACACACAGAGCTCACATCCAGCCTATATTACTGGGAGACACACAGACCTCACATCCAGCCTATATTACAGGGAGAGACACACAGAGCTCACATCCAGCCTATATTACTAGGAGAGACACACAGAGCTCACATCCAGTCTATATTACTGGGAGAGACACACAGAGACCTCACATCCAGCCTATATTACTGGGAGAGACACATAGAGCTCACATCCAGCCTATATTACTGGGAGAGACAAAGCTCACAGCCAGCCTATATTACTGGGAAAGACACACAGAGCTCACATCCAGTCTATATTACTGGGAGAGACACACAGAGCTCACATCCAGCCTATATTACTGGGATAGACACATAGAGCTCACATCCAGCCTATATTACTGGGAGAGACACACAGCGCTCACATCCAGACTATATTACTGGGAGAAACACACAGAGCTCACATCCAGCCTATATTACTGGGAGAGACACAGAGCTCACATCCAGCCTATATTACTGGGAGAGACACACAGAGCTCACATCCAGCCTATAATATAGGGAGAGACACAAACCTCATATCCATCCTATATTAATGGGAAACACACAGAGCTCACATCCAGCCTATATTACTGGGAGAGACACACAGAGCTCACACCCAGCCTATATCACTCGGAGAGACACACAGTTCACATCCAGCCTATATTACTAGGAGACACACAGAGCTCACATCCAGCCTATATTACCAGGAGACACACAGTGCTCATATCCAGCCTATATTACTAGGAGACACACAGAGGTCACATCCAGCCTGTATTACTGGGAGGGACACACAGAGCTCACATCCAGCCTAAATTACTAGGAGAGACACGCAGACATCACATCCAGCCTATATTACTGGGAGACACACAGCACTCACATCCAGCCTATATTACTAGGAGACACACAGAGCTCACATCCAGCCTATATTACTAAGAGGAAACACAGAACTCACATCCAGTTTATATTACTAAGAGGACACACAGCGCTCACATCCAGCCTATATTACTAGGAGACACACAGAGCTCACATCCAGCCTATATTACTGGGAGAGACACACAGAGCTCACATCCAGCCTATATTACTAAGAGGAAACACAGAGCTCACATCCAGCCTATATTACTAGGAGACACACAGAGCTCACATCCAGCCTATATTGCTAAGAGGATACACAGAGCTCACATCCAGCCTATATTACTGGGAGAGGCGCACACAGCTCACATCCAGCCTATATTACTGGGAGAGACACACAGTTCACATCCAGCCTATATTACTAGGAGACACACAGTTCACATCCAGCCTATATTTCTGGGAAAGGCACACAAAACTCAAATGTGTGGTGCACCATGGTATTAATGTTTGGTGCACCATGGTAGCAATGTGTGATGTATCATGGTAAAAATGCGAAGCACACTACTTCATTTACATTGCACTTAGCTATGTGCTTTCTTATTATGATGATAGAACATACCCAATAATAACACCAGGTTAGATGATATTTTGATTCCAGCTAAATCAAGCTGTTTTCTTAAGATCACCTACCTTCTTTCTTAACATTGAGAACGAATGTAAAATAATTGCTTCCCATAGTGTTCTCAGCTCTGCACATGTACTTTCCATTAAGCTCCTCATTCATTTCTTGTATGATCATATATGATGAGTAGTCATTAGACATAACGACGATGTCTTTTGTGGTGAAGAGTTTGGATGGAGTCGGGTCAAGGCGGACCCACGAGAACGTTGCAGGGAAGATTTGAGCTCCCGGAGCATTTCCGCTGTTTAGAGTCACTGATAGAATGGCGTTGTTCCCCTTGTAGACCGCTTTAATGCTTTCGTTGACGAATCCAGAAGACCGCGGTATATCTGAAAAACATGGTATGAAGTCAGAGATAAATATTTTGTGGACATCACAAAGTTGCATTGTAATTAGTCTATGTAATTAGTGAGTCTACGATCTGAACGATATAATCTTAATTTCCACCCACCTAGCTTGAATTACAGCTTATCAGTGTCCTTCCACCCTGCTGATGGATTTCCGTACACCTAGCCTTATTAACAGTTCCTCAATGTTCTTCTTTGCTGCTGCTGCTGAATCTCTGCAATTTAGGATTATTAATAGCTCCTCAATGTACCTCCTTCCTGCTGCTGCAGAATACCCACCTACCTAGCATGATTGATACTTCCATAGTGTCCCTCCACCCTGCTGCTGAAATTCCATTCAGCTCAGTACAAGCTGCAGTAGTCAATTGAGCCTGGGAGGGAGGGCCAGAGAGTGCACATACTTGGACTCATTAGATATCTAATAATGCATGATGATTCTATCTGTGTGATATCAGTTGTTAGATACTATTTAAGCAATGCATCTTTTTTGTCTTCTACCTAATTTTTAATACTACTTTGTCTTCTTGAAACTTCTTCATCTACTTCCTACTTCTTCCCGTTTCTTTGTCTTCCTGCTACGTCTTTGTCTTCTTCCTACTTTTTGGTCATCTTCCTACTTCTTCGTCTTCTTCTTACTTCGTCAAATTCCTACTTCTTCATCTTTTTCCTACTTCTGTCTTCTTCGTCGTCTTAGTAATTTTTGGTCTTCTTACTATTTCTTCGTCTTCTAACTACTTCTTTTTCTTCTGACTACTTCTTTGTATTATTCCTACTCCTTTATCATCTTACTAACTTCTTGGTCATCTTCCTACTTCTTGGTCTTATTCCTACTTCTTGAACTTCTTCCCATTTCTTTGTCTACTTCCCACTTCATCTTCTTCTTGGAGAGGTTTTACTGATGTATTTAATATGGAGAATTTGGCCTTCATTTGTGGAAGAAGATATCCTTGGTGTAAGGCAAGGACCTAAAAACCTCATTGATGTCATACAGTGATGACTCAAATCTTGTTAGTCCATGTTATGTGTTGTGATAGGCAATTCAGTAACACAATGTACATAGCGATCAGAGCACATACAGTGATCTGACAATAACCCAAAATAATAGAACGAGCTCTGAGACGTGGGAACTCTGCAGACCGCAATCCCTGATCCTAACAAACCTCACTAGAGGCAGCCGTGGATTGCGCCTAACGCTACCTATGCAACTCGACACAGCCTGAGAAACTAACTAGCCTGAAGATAGAAAAATAAGCCTACCTTGCCTCAGAGAAATACCCCAAAGGAAAAGGCAGCCCCCCACATATAATGACTGTGAGTTAAGATGAAAAGACAAACGTAGAGATTAAATAGATTCAGCAAAGTGAGGCCCGACTTTCTTAACAGAGCGAAGATAGGAAAGATAACTTTGCGGTCCACACAAAACCCTAAAGAAAACCACACAAAGGGGGCAAAAAGACCCTCCGTACCGAACTAACGGCACGGAGGTACACCCTTTGCGTCCCAGAGCTTCCAGCAAAACAAATAGACAAGCTGGACAGAAAAAATAGCAAACAAATAGCAAAGGAGAACTTAGCTATGCAGAGAAGCAGGCCACAGGAATGATCCAGGGAAAAACAAGTCCAACACTGGAACATTGACAGGAGGCATGGATCAAAGCATTAGGTGGAGTTAAGTAAAGAAGCACCTAACGACCTCACCAGATCAACTGAGGGAGGAAACTCAGAAGCTGCAGTACCACTTTCCTCCACAAACGGAAGCTCCCAGAGAGAATCAGCCGAAGTACCACTTGTGACCACAGGAGTGAACTCTGCCACAGAATTCACAACAGTACCCCCCCCTTGAGGAGGGGTCACCGAACCCTCACCAGAGCCCCCAGGCCGACCAGGATGAGCCACATGAAAGGCACGAACAAGATCGGGAGCATGGACATCAGAGGCAAAAACCCAGGAATTATCTTCCTGAGCATAACCCTTCCATTTAACCAGATACTGGAGTTTCCGTCTTGAAACACAAGAATCCAAAATCTTCTCCACAATATACTCCAATTCCCCCTCCACCAAAACCGGGGCAGGAGGCTCAACAGATGGAACCATAGGTGCCACGTATCTCCGCAACAATGACCTATGGAATACGTTATGTATGGAAAAAGAATCTGGGAGGGTCAGACGAAAAGACACAGGATTAAGAACCTCAGAAATCCTATACGGACCAATAAAACGAGGTTTAAACTTAGGAGAGGAAACCTTCATAGGAATATGACGAAAAGATAACCAAACCAGATCCCCAACACGAAGTTGGGGACCCACACGGCGTCTGCGATTAGCGAAACGTTGAGCCTTCTCCTGGGACAAGGTCAAATTGTCCACTACCTGAGTCCAAATCTGCTGCAACCTGTCCACCACAGTATCCACACCAGGACAGTCCGAAGACTCAACCTGTCCTGAAGAGAAACGAGGATGGAACCCAGAATTGCAGAAAAACGGCGAAACCAAGGTAGCCGAGCTGGCCCGATTATTAAGGGCGAACTCAGCCAAAGGCAAAAAGGACACCCAGTCATCCTGATCAGAAGAAATAAAGCATCTCAGATATGCTTCCAAGGTCTGATTGGTTCGTTCGGTCTGGCCATTAGTCTGAGGATGGAAAGCCGAGGAAAAAGACAAGTCAATGCCCATCCTACCACAAAAGGCTCGCCAAAACCTCGAAACAAACTGGGAACCTCTGTCAGAAACAATATTCTCTGGAGTGCCATGCAAACGAACCACATGCTGGAAGAACAAAGGCACCAAATCAGAGGAGGAAGGCAATTTAGACAAGGGTACCAGATGGACCATCTTAGAAAAGCGATCACAGACCACCCAAATGACTGACATCTTTTGAGAAACGGGAAGGTCAGAAATAAAATCCATAGAGATATGTGTCCAAGGCCTCTTCGGGACCGGTAAGGGCAAAAGCAACCCAATAGCACGAGAACAGCAGGGCTTAGCCCGAGCACAAATCCCACAGGACTGCACAAAAGTACGCACATCCCGCGACAGAGACGGCCACCAAAAGGATCTAGCCACTAACTCTCTGGTACCAAAGATTCCAGGATGACCAGCCAACACCGAACAATGAAGTTCAGAGATAACTCTATTCGTCCACCTATCAGGGACAAACAGTTTCTCCGCTGGGCAACGATCAGGTCTATTAGCCTGAAATTTTTGCAGCACCCGCCGCAAATCAGGGGAGATGGCAGACACAATTACTCCTTCCTTGAGGATACCCGCCGGCTCAGATAAACCCGGAGAGTCGGGCACAAAACTCCTAGACAGAGCATCCGCCTTCACATTTTTAGAGCCCGGAAGGTACGAAATCACAAAGTCAAAACGGGCAAAAAACAACGACCAACGAGCTTGTCTAGGATTCAAGCGCTTGGCAGACTCGAGATAAGTCAAGTTCTTATGCTCAGTCAATACCACCACGCGATGCTTAGCTCCTTCAAGCCAATGACGCCACTCCTCGAATGCCCACTTCATGGCCAGCAACTCTCGGTTGCCCACATCATAATTTCGCTCAGCAGGCGAAAACTTCCTGGAAAAGAAAGCACATGGTTTCATCACTGAGCAACCAGAACCTCTCTGTGACAAAACAGCCCCTGCTCCAATCTCAGAAGCATCAACCTCGACCTGGAACGGAAGAGAAACATCTGGTTGACACAACACAGGGGCAGAAGAAAAACGACGCTTCAACTCTTGAAAAGCTTCCACAGCAGCAGAAGACCAATTGACCAAATCAGCACCCTTCTTGGTCAAATCGGTCAATGGTTTGGCAACACTAGAAAAATTGCAGATGAAGCGACGATAAAAATTAGCAAAGCCCAGGAACTTTTGCAGACTTTTCAGAGATGTCGGCTGAGTCCAATCATGGATGGCTTGGACCTTAACCGGATCCATCTCGATAGTAGAAGGGGAAAAGATGAACCCCCAAAATGAAACCTTCTGCACACCAAAGAGACACTTTGATCCCTTCACAAACAAAGAATTAGCACGCAGGACCTGAAAAACCGTTCTGACCTGCTTCACATGAGACTCCCAATCATCCGAGAAGATCAAAATGTCATCCAAGTACACAATCAGGAATTTATCCAGGTACTCACTGAAGATGTCATGCATAAAGGATTGAAACACTGATGGAGCATTGGCAAGTCCGAATGGCATAACTAGATACTCAAAATGACCCTCGGGCGTATTGAATGCAGTTTTCCATTCATCTCCTTGCCTGATTCTCACCAGATTATACACACCACGAAGATCTATCTTAGTGAACCAACTAGCCCCCTTAATCCGAGCAAACAAATCAGATAACAATGGCAAGGGGTACTGAAATTTAACAGTGATCTTATTAAGAAGGCGGTAATCTATACACGGTCTCAGCGAACCATCCTTCTTGGCTACAAAAAAGAACCCTGCTCCTAATGGCGACGAAGACGGGCGAATATGCCCCTTCTCCAGGGATTCCGTCACATAACTGCGCATAGCGGTGTGCTCAGGCACGGATAAATTAAACAGTCGACCTTTTGGGAATTTACTACCAGGAATCAAATTGATAGCACAATCACAATTCCTATGCGGAGGTAGGGCATCGGACTTGGGCTCATCAAATACATCCCGGTAATCAGACAAGAACTCTGGAACCTCAGAAGGGGTGGATGACGAAATTGACAGAAATGGAACATCACCATGTACCCCCTGACAACCCCAGCTGGACACCGACATGGAATTCCAATCCAATACTGGATTATGGACTTGTAGCCATGGCAACCACAACACGACCACATCATGCAGATTATGCAACACCAGAAAGCGAATAACCTCCTGATGTGCAGGAGCCATGCACATGGTCAGCTGGGTCCAGTATTGAGGCTTATTCTTGGCCAAACGCGTAGCATCAATTCCTCTCAATGGAATAGGACACTGCAAGGGCTCCAAGAAAAACCCACAACGTTTAGCATAATCCAAGTCCATCAAATTCAGGGCAGCGCCTGAATCCACAAACGCCATGACAGAATACGACAACAAGGAGCATATCAAGGTAACGGACAGAAGAAATTTTGACTGTACAGTACCAATGGCGGCAGACCTAGCGAACCGCTTAGTGCGCTTAGGACAATCAGAGATAGCATGAGTGGAATCACCACAGTAGAAACACAGCCCATTCAGATGTCTGTGTTCTTGCCGTTCAACTCTGGTCATAGTCCTATCGCACTGCAAAGGCTCAGGTTTAATCTCAGGTAATACCGCCAAATGGTGCACAGATTTACGCTCACGCAAGCGTCGACCGATCTGAATGGCCAAAGACATAGACTCATTCAAACCAGCAGGCATAGGAAATCCCACCATGACATCCTTAATGGCTTCAGAGTGACCCTTTCTGAAAATGGCTGCAAGCAGATTCATTCCATTGAGAATCATTAGTACTTTTGGCTTCCTGTACTGTTGTGATAGGCAATTCAGTAACACAATGTACATAGCGATCAGAGCACATACAGTGATCTGACAATAACCCAAAATAATAGAACGAGCTCTGAGACGTGGGAACTCTGTAGACCGCAATCCCTAATCCTCTCCAAACAACACTAGAGGCAGCCGTGGATTGCGCCTAACGCTCCCTATGCAACTCGACACAGCCTGAGAAACTAACTAGCCTGAAGATAGAAAAATAAGCCTACCTTGCCTCAGAGAAATACCCCAAAGGAAAAGGCAGCCCCCCAATATAATGAATGTGAGTTAAGATGAAAAGACAAACGTAGAGATGAAATAGATTCAGCAAAGTGAGACCTGACTTTCTTAACAGAGCGAAGATAGGAAAGATAACTTTGCGGTCCACACAAAACCCTAAAGAAAACCACGCAAAGGGGGCAAAAAGACCCTCCGTACCGAACTAACGGCACGGAGGTACACCCTTTGCGTCCCAGAGCTTCCAGCAAAACAAATAGACAAGCTGGACAGAAAAAATAGCAAACAAATAGCAAAGGAGAACTTAGCTATGCAGAGAAGCAGGCCACAGGAATGATCCAGGGAAAAACAAGTCCAACACTGGAACATTGACAGGAAGCATGGATCAAAGCATTAGGTGGAGTTAAGTAGAGAAGCACCTAACGACCTCACCAGATCACCTGAGGGAGGAAACTCAGAAGCTGCAATACCACTTTCCTCCACAAACGGAAGCTCCCAGAGAGAATCAGCTGAAGTACCACTTGTGACCACAGGAGTGAACTCTGCCACAGAATTCACAACAGTTATGCTCTGTTTGGTTAGGCCGATAATCAAGAAACGAGTGTTTAACTCCTGCAGTGGTTGGCACGTCTAAATATGTCATTAGAAACTCCTATCTATGGCTCATACAAGAAGTTTCAAGCATGGGACTCACTATACAATCTTCACATGCTCTAATAGGTAGTATGGACAAGTGTCATCCTGAACAACGTGTTTCATAAATGTTGGTGTATCGTACAGTCTTCATTAGTTCTTACCGATTACTAGTGAACACACTTGATTTGACTCAGAATGACTTCCAGTGCAAAACAGCTGTGTTCCAAGGGGGAACCGGTTAATTGGCACTACTGTAGTACTTGTATCTGACCCACTCAGAATCGTGTTTTCATACTGTAGGTGAACACCAGCCGGTGGATAGCCTCCAGGCCATAAGCAGTAAAGTTGGACACTTTGATCTAAACGTTCTGCCGCGCACTTAATATTTCCTTCCGGTGACCCTGTTGATGGAAACATTCATGTTAAAGAAGTCCTACAATTTTACAAAATCAGACAGGGTTGACTTTTATACTATATACGACCATTACAACCAAATGCTGTGGTGACCTCAATGGTGTTAACACTTGGCGGCAGCGGTCACGACTTGTTGACAACAAATCTCTTGGGCGAGTTTAACAGAGATGGGTGGGAAACCAGGGAAGTGTGAGCATGGTTCAAAGCAGCAGAGTATAAGTTGAGTATTACTCCTTTTATGATTTTAGACCATTGTAAGTTATTCGTAAGATGGTGTTTTTGGACAAAGCAATGGAGACCCAGATATTGCTACTCCATCAGCCTTCTTAGCTCCATTTCTTGGAGGGTAAATGTGGTGTTTAGAGAAACGTGTCATACGGTATGTGTCAGGAAATCTATAGCCCTATTGATCTAGTGGAATCCAAAAAAGTCTTTTGGCTTTCATAGGACTGGTTTACGGTTTACATTGCTATGCCTATTATTTAGGCTGGATATATTCAGGTGCTTCTCACAAAATTAGAATATCATCAAAACAATAATTTCGGTTCTTCAATACTAAAAGTGAAACTCCTATATTATATAGATTCATTACAAACAGAGTGATCTATTTCAAGTGTTTATTTCTGTTAATGTTGATGATTATGGCTTACAGCCAATGAAAACCCAAAAGTCATTATCTGAGTAAATTAGAATAATTAACAAAAAACACCTGCAAAGGCTTCCTAAGTGTTTAAAAAGGTCCCTTAGTCTGTTTCAGTAGCTCCACAATCATGGGGAAGACTGCTGGCCTGACAGATGTCCAGAAGGCGTCACTGACACACTCCACAAGGAGGGGAAGACACAAAAGGTCATTGCTAAAGAAGCCGGCTGTTCACAGAGTGCTGTATCCAAGCATATTAATGGAAGGTGGAGTGGAAGGAAAAAGTGTGGTAGAAAAAGGTGCACAAGCAACCGGGATAACTGAAGCCTTGAAAAGATTGTTACGAAAAGGCCATTCAAAAGTTTGGGGTAGATTCACAAGGAGTGGACTGCTGCTGGAGTCATTGCTTCAAGAGCCACCACACACAGACATATCCCGGACATGGGCTACAAGTGTCGCATTCCTTGTGTCAGCCACTCATGACCAATAGACAACGCCAGAAGCATCTTACCTGGGCCAAGGAGAAAAAGAACTGGACTGTTCTCAGTGGTCCAAAGTGTTGTTATTAGATGAAAGTAAATTTTGCATTTCATTTGGAAATCAAGGTCCCAGAGTCTGGAGGAAGAGTGGAGAGGCCACAATCCAAGCTGCTGGAGGTCTAGTGTGAGGTCTCCACAATCAGTGATGGTTTGGGGAGCCATGTCATCTGCTGGTGTAGGTCCACTGTGTTTTATCAAGATCAAAGTCAGCGCAGCCATTTACCAGGAGATTTTAGAGCACTTCATACTTCCCTCTGCCGACAAGCTTTTTGGGGATGGAAATTTCATTCTTGAGCAGGACTTGGCCCGTGTCCACACTGCCAAAAGTACCAATACCTGGTTTACAAGCAACAGTATCACTGTGCTTGATTGGCAGCAAACTCGCCTGACCTTATGCGATAGAGAATCTAAGGAGTATTGTCAAGAGCAGGATGAGACACCAGACCCAACAATGCAGATGAGCTGAAGGCTGCTATCAAAGCAACCTGGGCGTCCATAACCCCTCAGCAGTGCCACAGGCTAATTGCCTCCATGCCACGCCGCATTGATGCAGTAATTGATGCAAAAGGAGCCGCGACCAAGTATTGAGTGCATTTACTGAACATACATTTCAGTATGCCAACATTTCGGATTTTTAAATCATTTTTTCACGCTGGTGTTATAAAGTATTCTAATTTACTGAGATAATGACTTTTGGGTTTTCATTGGCTGTAAGCCATAATCATCAACATTAACAGAAATAAAGACTTGAAGTAGATCACTCTGTGTGTAATGACTCTTTATAATATATGAGTTTCACTTTTTGTATTGAAGAACTGAAATAAATTAACTTTTTGATGAAATTCTAATTTTTGTGAGAAGCCCTTGTAGTTAGGAAAAAATACCTATGTCTCGTAACTTTTTTTTTTATATTGGACCTCATAAATGACAAATCCATCCAATTCCATCCAAAAACATACATTGGAAACCATCCCGATGTACAGAAAATGATGGTAGGTGGATAATGCTTTTATTTAAAGTTTTACGTGACGTGAAGGAGTACTCACATGTCAGATTTAGGGGGTTGCTTAGTTGACTGTTCAGGTAGTTGGAGACTTGGCAAGTGAATGCTCCCCGATCGCTCCTCATCACCGGACTGATGGCGAGAGTTGAGTTACCATTAATCAGGTGATATCGGGGGTTTTGAGGCAATGGTAACTCCATTAGTGTCCAGTTGTAACTGACGTCTGTGCCATAGGAAGAACAAACGAGAGAGACGGCCTCCTTCTCAGCGATGACCGGACCGGAGGCATTACTGCGTAGAGTCACTCCAGATACATGGACTGTAAATAAGAGCGTAGACAAAGTGAATAGGTGTGTTATCCACCAACAGAAAGTTAGGCAACTTTGCAAATGGTCTTAAATAAAGCATTTTAGTGCTCACTAGTGATGAGCGAGTATACTCGTTGCTCGGGTTTTTCCGAGCATGCTCAGTTGGTCTCCGAGTATTCGTTAGTGCTCGGAGATTTAGTTTTTGTCAATGCAGCTGCATGATTTACGGCTGCTAGCCAGCCTGAGTACATGTGGGGGTTGACTGATTGTTAGGGAATCCCCACATGTATTCAGGCTGTCTAGCAGCCGTAAATTGTGCAGCTGCGTGGACAAAAACGAAATCTCCAAGCACGGCCGAAATACTCGGAGACCAACTGAGTGTGCTCGGAAAAACCCGAGCAACGAGTATACTCGCTCATCACTATTGAGCACTAAAATGCTTGAGTGCTCGTTACTTGTATCGAGCAAGTTGACCGCTCGAATAACTAGTATAATTGAAGTCAATGGGAACTGGAGCATTTTTCCGGAAGACCCTGACAGTAGGGCAGGGGGGACAGGAAAATCACTGAAATGGATGGAAACAGCGCTCAGATGGAATGTGAACAGCATGGGGACGGCGCCTGGATGTATCTCTGACTCCCAGGTCGCTGCTGGGAACAATGTTGTCAGAGTAATACGCCACTTACAGACTGGCAATAAAACATCCAAAACTGAAGATAAAAATGGATTTTACATGAAAAAAATGTTAGGAAACTTCTTTCCTGTATAATGACTTGTATATAAGGAAAAATTGAAAAGCAAAAAAAGCCTCCTTCACCTCTTGGGCTATCACAGGTAGCATTTTTGCTGAGTGTTACCACTTTCTCATTGCTTTCAATGGTGAAAAAAGCATTTACCAGTAAATGTAATGTTAACATTTTACTACCTTATCTGGGCATGTGGTATGTGAGATATGATCAGACAGTTTATGAAAGAGGGACTGTGAAAGTCACAAAGCCTATGCGGACAATGCAAGAACTGCCAAAAAAAGAGGTACTCCGATACACCATGTATTGGACATAAAGGAGGGCCTCATACACATTCTCTTAAAATTGTTAGATTGTGGGACTCCTAGACTTGTAAAACCTATTAACTAAGTGCAAGGGCTGCCAAAAATTTGAATGAAGGATTGCAATATACCCTGGAAGACACATAGATTGTACAAAGAGACGGAATTTGTCACACTCATTTCCATCAGATGATACTGACATGAGGAATGAGAAATAGAACGAGATGGGAGAAAGCAAGAACTTGACTTGTATGAATCTAAAGCTGTTGACGTGCTGAACGAAGACTATGCAAAGTAAAGATCTTACCACCATTGCTGTATTAAAAATTGAAGAAATACCCCACAACAACGATAGAGTTGGGAAGGCTTTCACTGTAACTACTGAAGAGCAAAGGGTCAGAGCAGTTCAGCTGAAGAGAGTGACAGGCGGCGCATCAACGGACCGGCGCCCCAAGAGGAGGACCTACGCGTACAGGAAGTGCGTGGTGAATCACTGTCCATGGCCATTTTCTCAGGGACTCATGTCATGAGATTTAAAAAGAATGGGACTCCTACACTGGTAAAGCATATGGATTACGTGCAAGGCCTAGCAAAAATTAAAAGTAGGGATGGTAATATACCCTGGAAGATACATATAGGAGGGCCTGAGAAAACATCTTAATCCCATTATTAAGGAGTGAGACTCCTACAATGATAAAGTGTATGCACTACGCGTAATAAAAAAAATTTGATGGAGGCACTCCAATACACCCTGGAAGACATGCAGAGGAGGGCCTCGTAAAATGTATTTTTACCATTTGCAAGGAGTGGGACTCCTAGACTGGTAAAGCCTATGCACTATGTACAAGAGTTGAAAACATTTACCGTACTCCTGGGGTCAAATATATATGTAAGAGAATTGTATCAGTTATTATGCCCCCGGCGGCAACACTAGCAGCAGGGTAGGCCAGCACCTCCAAGGTGTAGAAGGACAATTCCTGCCAGGTGTCTAGCTTGGATACCCAATAGTTGAACAGCACAGAGGAATCAAGGAGGACGCTGGTACGGTCAGTAAGGTATTCTTTCACCAACTTCCAAAACTTTTCCTTCCTTGTCAGAGTACCCCACAGATCAGGGTCTGGGCACTGTGAGGGTCTCATGAAAGTGTCGCAGACCTTTGATTGTCTTCCCCTGCTTCTGCTGGATCTGGTGTGTGTCTCCCTCGTCTCTACTTCTTGGTTGTCCAAGGAACTATGAGCTCTGTCGCAAGTGTTGCAAGTTGGGAATTTTTGTACTAATTGTTCGACTAGGGCCTTCTCGTATTGCACCATTTTACTATTCCTCTCCACCACCAGGAAAGAGAGATGGAAAGTTCTCCTTGTAGTGTGGGTCAAGAAGGGTGTACAACCAGCAATTGTTGGCTAAAATGCGGCGTATAACATGACAATCAAGGGAAAAGCAGCAGGACATAAAGTCAGCCATGTGTACCAGATTCCCAGCAGGCAAGACTTGCCTGTCCCCACCAGTAGGACGAATCTCCCTTCTCCTCCTATTCAGCTCATCCACACTGAACAGACAGGGTGATGCTAGTGTGGATGGTATCCTCTGTTGCG
This sequence comes from Ranitomeya imitator, assembly GCF_032444005.1. Lineage (NCBI taxonomy): Eukaryota > Metazoa > Chordata > Amphibia > Anura > Dendrobatidae > Ranitomeya > Ranitomeya imitator. The sequence continues at coordinate 14,713,081 of NC_091291.1, read as the reverse complement.
CAGGCAACCATCTCTGGTTCCTCCTCAGCATCCTTGTCCCTCGTTACCACCCAATTGAAGCTGAAAAGATGAGATGAGACTGGACTTGGAAATATCTCCCTGTGTTCTTTCTTTCTCCATCTCAATCTGGTCCACACACAAAGATTAATCTTTAATTTTGAGAAGTGAGTGTTTGAGTAGACACAAAAGCAGGACGGTTAGGCCGGGGTCACACTTGCGAGTGCAATGCGAGAAACTCACGCGAGTCTCTTGCATTAATACTCGTCACGTCACTGCTGCCGGCACTCGGGACCGGAGCGTGCGGCTGCATGTGTTTCTATACATCACACAGGACCATTCCTGGTTGTAGGTTCAGCAGCAAGAGCCACAAATCTGTCTGGTCTTTTATACCTTTCATTAGATGTCACCGGCGTGCTGTTTTTCATTGAAACAAATTAGTTTCAGCAGAGCCTGTTGCCGCTTCTCCGAGGCAGCGCTACAGTGCATCCAATATGACATGGACAACAATTTGGAAATGAAGGCTAAGGAGGAGGAGGTGGTGCAGGAACTGGTAAAGGAGGTGGGGGAAGCCCTGATGGAACTAGGTCCCGCCCTTGTAGGCATTGGTAGCACCTGTGACGTCCCAGGGTCCGACCCAGTCCCAGACTCCACTAGGTTCGCCCAGTGTGCCATCAGGGAAATGTAGCGTCCCTGGCCACAAGCACTTGTTCAAGTGTCGGTGGTTAAGTGGACTTTCCCAGTAACAGTGTTGATCAGGGCACAGGTGATGTTATTGGACACGTGCTTGTGTAAGGCGAGGATGGCACAACGCGTGGTGGCTGGGGAGCGAGTACTGAGGAACAGCCGCTGCCATGAGGTTGCAGAAAACATTAGTTTCCCCAAGCCTATACAGTAACATTTCCACGGCAAACAGTCTGGAAATGTGGGTGTTTAGTGATTTGGTCTGTGGGTGTATGGATACGTATTTCAACTTGTGTTTCAAGGCCTGGAGTAGGGACAGGGACAGCTAAATGCTGCTTTGGGACAAGGGAGTAGGCATGGATGCTGATGTTGCTTGCGAAGGTCTAAAGGCAGGTGCAGGGCAGGAGGCATCAGTGCTTGTGTCCTGCACAGTGGTTTTGCAAGCACATGGCACAGGGGAAGGGGCAGTGATAGTGGATCCAAGCGTTCTTCCACGTAGTCGGGTGCTTGGATGACAGCACTATTGATCTCTGAATGTATGACGTTCAGTCAGAGAGATGAAGCAGATATCCACCTGTGTGGAAAGCAGGTAACTCTATGGGACATATAGGCAAGATCCAATGTAAAGAGCAACGTCAATACCGGAGCAACAATTGGCCATGTATGCAATGATACAGCTTAATGTGCCCTATATCCTACTGTATAAATCAATGTCTTGAATAGCTCCACCTGGTTAAACCAAACGAAGGGCTGCTATAAATGTGGTGGTTGTAAAGCATGTGCCTCAATCACACCTTCAAAGATCTTTGTGAGCAATGTAACGGGCACCTCCTACTCTATTTGACATTTCATAAACTGTCGCACAAAAGGTGTGGTATACAAGGCCACCTGCGAATGCTGTTTAGAGTATGTGGGGAAGACTAAAAGGGATTTCCGAAAAAGGATCGGTGAACATCTCCGGGACATCGCCAATAAAAGAGAAACCCCTGTTGCAACCCACATAAACCGCTTTCACCAACGGAATCCCAAGAAAATCACCTTTGTGGGGATAGACAAAATATCTCCACCAATAAGAGGGGGTGACTGGGATAAACTGATTTTACAAAAAGAGAGCAGATGGATATTCACTCTCAAAACGGTTCAACCGTCCGGTATGAATGAACTCCAGTCCTACAGCTGTTTTTTGTAATAGTTGATGGTCTTTGTCATGATTAGCTTCAACAATATCCCCCCCTCCCCCTTCTTTTTTCAATTTTTATATATTCCTGTTTTTGGAATGTGTGGGAAGGGACAGCATTAAGGGACAGCCGCCGACGAGTGGGGGCGCCTTTTGCGCAGGAACTTAGGGTGCCAACCCCCGCATCACTACACACTGTCTTTCAAGTCCCTCTTGAAATGTGCAGGGCGTGGGGCCAGAATCAATAAAATGGAAATGTAAAGAGCTCCTCAGAGTGTCCAAGTATGGGATCGCTTGTCTCCTGGGACCCAACACAGTGGGAGGAAGGGGGATCAGGGTAAGGATTATGTGGTCTAGACTCTTGGCTAGTGAGACTGGACCGTGTGGAAGACGGGGTGGTGCTGCAAAACAGACTGGCAATATTATCTGCAATCCAACCGACCACCTGTTCAAACTGTTCTGACTTCGAGAGCGGTGTCCCACGCACCCCTGCAAAGTGGGACAGGAAGCTAGGTCTTGTAGGTGTGCATGTTTGTTGTGCTCCTGCAGCAGGCACAGTTCACCTTTTCCACAGCCTCGACCTCTGCGTCAACCATCAGCAGCATGCCTACTTCTCGTTCTCTTACCGCACGCCTTGTGCATTTTAAATTAGTTATGTACTGCAGCTAACCGCTATATTATTAGGTACTAGAGTAGAATAGATAGAGCCCTGATAATGTTTTTTTTCTTCAGTAGTGCCTGAGATGGAATATCCCTTCTCCACCAGCTATTCCTATGCTAAATAGTAAAGCTCACAGCGGTATTGAATACAGTATGATTGATGGCGCCCTGATAAGGACTGTTGGTTTTAGGTTTCTTCGGCAAGGCCTATAACGCTCAATTTCCCTTCTGCAGCGACTCTCCCTTTTCTGTTTACAGGTACAGTGGGGCGAACATAGGGTTTTATCAGATGGCTACAGCATTACCGTGATTGTCAGGCAATCCCCTTATGTTTAGTGGTGGAAAAAAGTTGCGAAACGTTGGCGGGGACACGAACATAGTGTTCGAGCACCAGGGATACTCGTGTGTCTTGAGCACTTCGATGCTCGTTCGAGTGCAGAGCAATGCCAAGCACGCTGGCTCATCATTAATAGTAATAGTTCCTGGTGTGTAACTTACAAGAGACACCTTTATACAGGAAAATCAATAGCTCTAAAGTCTGGAGAATTGTGAATGCAGCTCTGAAGTGTATAAAACAGGTTTTAATTCATGATTATTACAACCCCTTATCCTAAAACCTCAGAGAAGAATCAGGATAGATGGTAAGTCTGAGTGGTCTTGCTTGTCCTCTGTACTAATAGCTGCTCTTTGTAATAATTTCCTGCATTGGATGATGGAGAATGGTTCAACTACAAAACCTGATTGCAGGAGATGATGCAGCGTGTGCGTAATGACCCCCAAAGACAACAATATCAGAATCCAGTTTTCCTAATGCAATCTATAAACTATTTTGAATTTCTTTATAGCTCATGGTTCTTACCTGCAACATCCAGGTAGGTCCCGATGCTCATGCTGTTGCTTACAGGATTTTCAATGCCACAAGTATAAATACCGGTATCACTGCTCAGGATGGGATTGAAGTACAGGTAGTCACTAGAACTACTGCACGATAGATGAATGGAGCTGCAAGACACTAATTCATCATTTTTATAGAAGTAAACACGATGGACAGTCTGAGTCCCTGTATCACACCTCAAATTCAGGGTGGTGCCATCTACTGGGCGAATGGAAGAAGAAACGATCAGGTCTGGAGGCGTTAGAATATCTGAAATAGAAATATATAGGTATAATCTAGTAAACCACAAGATAACTTAAAGCGATCCTGTCAGCAGGATTTTGCTAAGTAAACTACAGACATTGTCAGGTTGGCAGTGTTATACTGATTAAAATGATATCTGGGGTGATGAAATCCGTCTTGTGGTTCTTGTGTAATCAGTGTTAGAAGTTTTCAGTTAAAGTTATGCCTGTGATCCAGGGTAGGACTGTAGGCAGAGTCTGATCTCCCTGCTCTAAGCTAGAGAAACCAAGGAAAGACCAAGGAAACACCTGGCCACAGTCCGCCCCGAAGCGCAAACAACCTGTCTTTCTGTCTCTATGATGAGGAACATGTTTGTGCTTTGGAGCTGTCTTATGGTGGAAAATAAGTATTTGGATCATTATTCATCTGAATATTTCGTTATATATCCTTTGTTGGCAATGACAGTGGTCAAACGCTTTCTGTATGTCTTCACAAGGTTGGCACACACTGTTGTTGGTATGTTGGCCCATTCCTCCATGCAGATCTCCTCTAGAGCAGTGATGTTTTGGGCCTGTCACTGAGCAACACGGACTTTCAACTCCCTCCAAAGGTTTTCTATAGGGTTGAGATCTGAAGACTGGCTAGGCCACTCCAGGACCTTGAAATGCTTCTTACGAAGCCACTCCTTCGTTGCCCTGGCGATGTGCTTGGGATCATTATCATGCTGAAAGACCCATCCACGTTTCATCTTCAATGCCCTTGCTGATGGAAGAAGGTTTGCACACAAAATCTCACGATACATGGCCCCATTCATTCTTTCAGTCGTCCTGGCCCCTTTGCAGAGAAACAGCCCCAAAGCATGATGTTTCCACCACCATGCTTTACAGTAGGTATGGTGTTTGATGGATGCAACTCAGTATTCTTTTTCCTCCAAACACGACAAGTTGTGTTTCTACCAAACAGTTCCAGTTTGGTTTCATCAGACCATAGGACATTCTCCCAAAACTCCTCTGGATCATCCAAATGCTCTCTAGCAAACTTCAGACGGGCCCGGACATGTACTGGCTTAAGCAGTGGGACACGTCTGGCACTGCAGGATCTGAGTCCATGGTGGCGTAGTGTGTTACTTATGGTAGGCCTTGTTACATTGGTCCCAGCTCTCTGCAGGTCATTCACTAGGTCCCCTGTGTGGCTCTGGGATTTTTGCTCACTGTTCTTGTGATCATTTTGACCCCATGGGGTGAGATCTTGCATGAAGCCCCAGATCGAGGGAGATTATCAGTGGTCTTGTATATCTTCCATTTCCTTATTATTGCTCCCACAGTTCATTTCATCACACCAAGCTGGTTGGCTATTGCAGATTCAGTCTTCCCAGCCTGGTGCAGGGCTACAATTTTGTTTCTGGTGTCCTTCAACAGCTCTTTGGTCTTCACCATAGTGGAGTTTGGAGTGTGACTGTTTGAGATTGTGGACAGGTGTATTTTATACAGATAACAAGTTTAAACAGGTGCCATTACTACAGGTAATGAGTGGAGGACAGAGGAGCCTATTAAAGAAGAAGTAACAGGTCTGTGAGAGCCAGAAATCTTGCATGTTTTTAGGTGACCAAATACTTATTTTCCACCATATTTTGCAAAATAAATCTTGCCAAATCAGACAAGGTGATTTTCTGGATTTGCTTTCTCATTTTGACTTTGATAGTTGTGGTCGACCTATGATGTCAATTATAGGCCTCTCTCATCTTTTTAAGTGGGAGAACTTGCATGATTCGTCACTGACTAAATACTTTTTTTTCCCCACTGCAATTGTAAAATGGAAAATTCCTTTCCTTAAAGACCCATGATGTACATTTCTTTTTATAGATTTGTAAGTAATGTATGAAGTAGTCTCAGGTGCTGAGCCTGCTTCATACCAAGTAGATGCCAGCTGTGTTACATTGCCGGCACCTGCCTGTAACTACAGGAACCATAAACTTGCCGCAAACACTGTAGTTTATCCACTTAAATTCTGCTACCAATCTCTGACAGCGGCATTTAAATGGCGTCAGTTCCGGTGCCTTCATGCACTATCTTCGATTGGTTTTCCACAACGTGATGGAGGGAACCTATGGGTTACCATGGCCGGCCCTTGTAGCTGCCATCACAGGCCTTGAGCTTCATAGGAGAACTCTGATTTCCCTATACTGCAAAAATGTGGCGGAATTGCGTTTTTTTTTTGCCGTATTTGACATTTTTTTCCTAATTTTTCAGTACTGTATTTGATAAAATGCATGGAGTCATTGAAAAACACAACTCCTTCTGCTTAAAACAATCTCTCGTAGGGCTATGTGGGCTGACAAAATAAGTTATGGTTCTTGGAAAAAGAGGAGGAAAATAACAAAATTGCAAAAATGAAAAATTCTCTGGTCGTTAAGGGATTGAAATGTGTTTTGTGCAGTCTGTACAAAAATATATATATATATTTGAGATTAGGGAAAATTATTGATCTTGGAGTTCAAATTCCAAAAGTAATAAGGAAATCTCATAAACAGAAATTTATCTGAAGAGGAAGAAATGTAAAAATGTGTGATGATCACCCTTTGAACTTGAAGCAGATTTGCTTTCCCGATAATTAATGGGTCTTATAACTAAAGTTCAATTCACATTACGGCTGGCAATTTTGTGATATGACTTAATATATCTGTGGCCAAAAACAAATGAGCCATAATATATGCAGAGCAGGCGATAAACTGGAATTCTGGGACATTGCTTGGACATTCTAAATTTTCTCATTTGTGGTTAACTATGCTCCTCAAACTACTTAATGAGTGTATTTTTTTTAAATCTACTTGGTGAAAAATTTTGGTAAAAAATTAAATTGACGTTTGAGACCAATAGGCCCAATTTTTCATTTGTGGATTGTTAGAAATTACTTTGGTCTTGTATTCGTTGATGGTGTTTGTGAACTTTTTTTTAAAAAAAATGGAACACCTGGTTCATGAATTGCATGCAAAAATCAAAAATTCTCTTTATTAGTGTATTTAAGAAAAAAAAGAAGACATTAGCAAAATGGGGACCTTAAAAACAAAACATTTATTAATAAATTATTAAAATTCAAATTCCTGGGAGGCTCTAGTGTATCACCTGGCATTGTGGAGCTCTCTTTTCCCGGCTGCCATATCCCCTGATGAGTCCTGGTGGGATGAAACGCGTTGGGAGGCGGTCCCCATTTGGAATGGCATGAATAATTCCCTTCTCCTGATTTGGATGTCTATCCTTATGGTGGAAAAATATTTAGAATTGAGAGTTCTCAGTGGTTGATACCTTTTAATGGCGAACTGAAAAGATGGTAACAAATTGCAGCTTTCGAGACTACTCAGGTCTCTTCATCGGGCAAAGACTAAAACAAATTCTGAAGAATCACATATTTATGCACAACATAGTATAGAAAAAAAAAGGGAAAAACCATGGATAAGACAGGTGACATGAAGCAGAATTACCATGAGTGATAAACAGTTATGTCCATAAATATTGGGCCAGTTCTTAGATAAGGATTGTTTTATTGGGGTCTGGTTCTGTTGTAATGACCCCTCATAGTCTGAGGGGCAAGTTCCTTAGTTGATGTAAAAAGACATAAATCCATGCGACACATTCATTCCTGCAGTGAGACTGTCAAAGGTCGTCATCAGTTTATATTCCCAGACTCTTCTGTCTCTCTGAGATCTGAAGCTACCTTTTAACACAAGTAATTTCATGTCCATAATGTTATGATTTGGGAGACAAAAATGTATTGCCGCAGAGCAAAAATTACAACAATATTACAACAAACTATGGGCCTTTCTGATTCATATCAAGGAAAAGAAACTGCACAGATTGTGCCTCAATTCAGGACTCAATGCAAACAGATACAAAACAAAGCCAAAACCTGACAACTTGGACAACCACTCCATTCCAGACACGAAAGCATCTAACTGTGTCATTAATCTCTCAGATTATAAAGCCAACAAAGTGGACCTGGCCGTGCTTTCCAGAGGACTCTCATTTTGTCCTACTAAGGCCCTGGATAAAACTGAACTCTGCAGTGATATGGAACATTTTTTCAGGAGACTGCTCCTGAGGGAATATTTCAATGATACAGAAGATTCAGAACCCAACTGGACTGAAGGAAAAGGGATCCTAACAACAAAGAAGAGGTCAGACTGGACACCTCCACCTGGACGCAACCCTCATTTGGATAAATATATAGACTCCTTCAGACATTTGATAAAATCCACCATCATAGATACTAACAGGAGACAAGCATCCAACATCAGTGCCCAGGAGAGAAAGGCCATACGGTCTCTGAAAACCAACAAAGAAATCATCATCAAACCTGCTGACAAGGGAGGTGCAATAGTCATGATGAACACATCAGACTATATGAAGGAAGCAAACAGACAACTTATGGACACACGCTACTACAAAAAATTGGAGTCGGATCCTACACAGGACTATTACAAGGAACTAAACAAGTTGGTATCTTGTCTGCCCGACAAATCCATAAGAGCCAATGACCTGATACCAGAAAGTCCAAGAACAGGGACATTCTACATGCTTCCCAAAATCCACAAATCTGGAAACCCAGGAAGACCAATTATTTCATGTGTGGGCACCTTACTGAGCAGGTATCTGGATGGGTAGAGGGTATTCTTAAACCTCTGGTAAAAGATACGCCCAGCTTCATTCAGGACACAACTGACCTATTGAATCAGCAATAGGTCCTCTACCAGAAGGAACCATCCTGGCCACCATGGATGCGGAATCTCTGTACTCCAATATCCCACACCAGGATGGATTAAACGCCTGCAAATTCTTCCTGGAAAACACAGGGACTGATGCAAATTCTGTGGTGAAACTTATAAAATTCACCCTCACCCACAATTACTTTGAATTTGACAAGAAGATCTATCTACAGGAGACTGGCACAGCAATGGGAAATAAAATGGCCCCACAGTATGCAAATCTTTTCATGGCCAAGCTTGAAAGCGACTTTTTGTCCTCGTGTCCCATCAGGCCTCTGGCGTACTACCGCTACGTTGATAATATTTTAATAATCTGGACGGAGTCTGAGCCGCAGCTAAGGAAGTTCCATGAACAGTTTAATCAATTTCATCCCACCATCAACTTAACACTCAACTACTCCTGCACTGAAATTAACTTTTTGGACACCATCATTAAGCTGCAGAACAATAAAATAGAGACATCCCTGTATCAGAAGCCAATCGACCGTCCAACATACCTTAAATGGGACAGTTTCCATCCAAAACACATAAAAAACTCCATTGTCTACAGCCAAGCCATCAGATACAATCGTATATGTTCCAACCCAATGGATAGGGATGAACACCTTGGTCGCCTCAGAAAGACCTTTTTGAATCAGGGCGACCATCCAAGAACAATTGAAAACCAGATCACAAGAGCCACCGGAATATAAAGGAATCACCTGCTACATTACAAAGCTAAAGAAGAAAATAATTGGGTGCCTCTAGTAGTCACCTACAATCCAAATCTGGAGGTGCTGAGGGGATCTGCACGGAAACTACAACCTTTACTACAAAAAGATGCCCGCTTACAATCCATTTTTCCAGACCCCCCACTACTGTGTTTTAGGCAGCCCCCAAATCTAAGAAGCATCATTGTCAAGAGCTCCCTGTCCTCTCCAACAGCTGCAGGTACCTTTCCTTATAACCAGAAAAAAATGTAAAACCTGTCCATTTATAATGACAACGGACAAGATAAAGATCCCCAATTCACATCAGGACTACAAGATCCCAGGTACTTTCAGCTGCGTCACTTCTAATGTGGTGTACCTAATTATTTGTACTAAATGTCCAACTGGGGGTCTGTATGTGGGGGAGACAGGGCAGAAACTGAGAACAAGAATGAATTCTCACCGCCACACAATAAGAGAAAAAAGAATGGATCTACCTGTGGCAATACATTTCTGTCTCCCAAATCATAACATTATGGACATGAAATTACTTGTGTTAAAAGGTAGCTTCAAATCTCAGAGAGACAGAAGAGTCTGGGAATATAAACTGATGACGACCTTTGACAGTCTCACTGCAGGAATGAATGTGTCGCATGGATTTATGTCTTTTTACATCAACTAAGGAACTTGCCCCTCAGACTATGAAGGGTCATCACAACAGAGACCCTAATCACAGGACAATAAAACAATCCTTATCTAAGAATTGGCCCAATATTTATGGACGTAACTGTTTATCACCCATGGTAATTCTGTTTCATGTCACCTGTCTTATCTATGGTTTTTCCCTTTTTTTTTCTATACTATGTTGTGCATAAATATGTGATTCTTCAGAATTTGTTTTAGTCTTTGCCTGATGAAGAGACCTGAGTAGTCTGGAAAGCTTGCAATTTGTTACCATCTTTTCAGTTAGCCATTAAAAGGTATCAACCACTGAGGACTCTTAATTCTAAATGTTTTTCTATCTACTGGCGAACACGGTACCAAGATATATTTCTTTCCTGTCCTTATGGTGTTATGCCTTCAGCTCCACGGTATAGATTCTTTGAATTACCTTGGAGATCCTACTCCCTACTGGATGGGTGAGATTGTAGCTGTTGTTTTATCACATGGATGGGGCAATGTATATGTGGGGGATGTATATGTGGGGCAATGTGAGCTATTTGCTTCTTGTATGTACTTGGCCCTGGCCTTTTTGGTTCATTAGGTCTATTTTTGCTACACTGACAGTTTTACTGGGATTGGTAGTTTTTTGATAGACAGTCAGTCCTCTGATTCGTCAATTCTGGCGAATTCTTGGCTTGACTTGTTGAGGGACATTGACTTTTATGGTTGTTGTGTCTTTGAATTTTAATAATTAATTAATAAATGTTATGTTTTAAGGTCCGCATTTTGCTAATTTGAACTATAACCTGTGGGATTCAGGTTTTTGTAAACAATTTTTGTCCTTGCTTTATGGTATTTAAGAAAAAACCCTTTTTAGAACAAAAGTCAGATGTTCCACTAAAATGTTGCAAAACACAGACATACATAAAATCACACCAGTAGAGTGGAGGGTTTTCAAAAGGGTAAACAAAAGGACATAATGGTTAGAAGAGTAGAAGGAACAAGGCAAAGAAGAAGACCAGCAACCCAATGGATTCATAGTATCAAGATAACAGCGGAGAAGACCCTGGTGGACCTATCTAGGCTTACACAAAATTGATCTTCCTACAGAGTGTTCATCAATCAAGTCACCATGGCTCAAGATGGAACCGAAAGCCGGTAAATAAAAAGAAATACTAAACTTTTGTACATTTTTTTTTACATGTTTTAACCCCTATTTAGCACTGTTTATCTGTAAAGGTCCAGGTCTCGAGATCTGAAACAATTGCTTAACCAAAAGGCAAAAGTGGACAGGTTACCGCACCAGTGCATACAGAGTGGTGGACTGACTTCTATGAAGACTATTCTCCTCTGGCTCAATCATTTATTGGGAGCTTCTGCCCCTTGGTTTGATTGATCGGTGGGGTTCTCAGGACCTAGACCTTACCTGAACATTAGTACTTAAGTTATAACATATAAAGAGTTATTAAAGTTGAGTTAAGTTTTAAGGTCTCATTCTAGACATTGTTAGGAGCATAGTCTATCATCTACGTCAACATATCATGGATGGCAGGAACACGATCTATGGTGCGGATCTGATAGTTTTTTTCTGCTCTTCTTCATTAGACATTTAACAAAGTATTTCAAGTACTTACTATATACGTTGAGCTGGACCTCTTCTTTTATTAGCACCCCTCCAGCCTGAAATGATACTGAGTAAGATCTGTTATCTGTGCTGACGAGCTCGTCCATTTGGAGAGTTCCATTTATAAAAAGTGTACATTTGCCTGCAGAACACCTCTCAGCATAAGTAGGACTACTGTACGGGAGAAGAGTTGCAATAGTTGCCCCCGTAGTATCTAAGTTCCAGTCAATCCGATGATCTGGGCTGGCAGGTGAGTTAGGGAAAATGTAAGCTGTTCCCCCAATAAACGAATTAAATTGCGTTATGGTGACCACCGTACCTATGGACAACAGAATAGATGATTATAACCAAGATTTCCAATCTGGACAACTTCTTTCCCTGATCAATGTCGATATTAACACATTTTGACTACAGCGATGCATCATCATGATTGGACATCAACAATATAGCATTGTGTTCCCCAACCACATTGGCTTAGCCCTCGGACCTCCTGTACAAGACTTCCCTATCTGGATAACTCCTTCTTCTGATCAACGTTGGCGCTATCAAATTTCACCATCAGTGATGCACACAATCATTTAGATCATTGTGTTCCCCAGACATATTTGGCTTTCAGACTTCCTGCATGTAGCTGCCTGTTTGTGGACCATTGACTATTAACGGCACCAGGAACATTATAACATTACAAGATATAGAGTGCTCTCAGTGGGAGAACCAAGATAGGAATCTTGTGGGTGTGATACCTTTTAATGGCTAACAAAATATAGTGAATGATGTTGCAAAGCAAGCTTTCGAGACTGCTTACGTCCCTTCATCAGGCTGGTAGATCTCGGTACTAGGGTCAAAGTCATATGCAGAATAAGAGTCTTTTCACTTGGCCATTACACCACTTGTCAGAGCCAAATGTGACTTTGTTGGAGACCTCCGTTACCAATGGTCAACATGACTCCACCAAAGTGAGAGTGAATCTCTACTGCCCTCTCTCTATGAAGGGGCACTGGATCTCTACTGTGCGTAAAACCCTTTTATTAGTTTTCTGGTTCTAAAATTGGAAAATGAAAGGTCCACCACATCTGCGGAGATCAATGCACGGAAGCCACCTTCCACTACCAAAGTGTAGTTCTCGCCTTAAGCCAAATAGAAAAATGGTTCCAAATACAACCCCATCATCCCCAATTTTTCTGTATAGTGATACCACCCAGTCCCATCTAGCCCCTAATAGTAACATTTCAACTTACCAATGGTGCACAGAAAAACAGTCCACAGCAGTAAACCCATCAGGTCCCAGTATGTTACTGCATCCGCTCTGGACCCAGCGATGTAGAAGCCTCCTGACTCCCACGGTACTGAGGTTGATAGATTGCTTGCAAGAATGTGTTATGTCACTTTATGGGATGGCAATGAGGAAGGCGCTCGTTTGCAGTATCGTAACTTGATAAGAAATTGATTAATTGATTAATGTTATTACTATAGAAACGTACTTATTGATTGACTACCTGTCTTTTTCTCATATTCCATCTGAACTATACACTGAATGCAGAACGATTCACAACGTGATTTTTATTATTTGCTGTCAGTCCAATCTGAAACCTATATACATGGCACAATTTTCATAGTGCGCGGAAGGCAGGAGAAACGACTGCGCTCACATATATTTTTATGGTAAGTATTATAAAAAAATGTAAGTGATGTTTAAGCTTTTCATTTTTCATTTTTCAATTTTTCCTCCCTTTCTTCCAACAGCCATACTTTTATTTTATTCCTCCTTTTACATACAAGAGCTTATTTTTCTGTAGGATAAGATGTAGCTATGAATGACACCCTTCATTTTACCATTATTTATTTTTTTTAAAAATTCCAAGTGGGGTGAAATGGCGAAAAATTGCAATTCCACCATTGTTATTCTTTGCGTGATAAAACTTACTTGATTCTACTGGTCAGTATTAGGGTTGAGCGAAACGGGTCGAACATTTTCAAAAGTCGCCGACTTTTGGCTAAGTCGGGGTTTCATGAAACCCGATCCGACCCCTGTGCGGGGTCGGCCATGCGGTACGCGACTTTCGCGCCAAAGTCGCGTTTCAATGACGCGAAAAGCGCCATTTCTCAGCCAATGAAGGTAAACGCAGAGTGTGGGCAGCGTGATGACATAGGTCCTGGTCCCCACCATCTTAGAGAAGGGCATTGCAGTGATTGGCTTGCTGTCTGCGACGTCACAGGGGCTATAAAGAGGCGTTCCCGCCGACCGCCATCTTACTGCTGCTGATCTGAGCTTAGGGAGAGGTTGCTGCCGCTTTGTCAGAAGCAGGGATAGCGTTAGGCAGGGTCCATTAACCACAAAACCGCTTGTGCTGCAGCGATTTGCACTGTCCAACACCACCCTCGGTGTGCAGGGACAGTGGAAGTTTTTTTTTTTTTTTTTTTCCCCTCAGCGCTGTAGCTCATTGGGCTGCCCTAGAAGGCTCCCTGATAGCTGCATTGCTGTGTGTACGCCGCTGTGCAAACCAACTGCTTTTTTCAAAGCACAAATCCTCTTGTTCCTTCCTTTCTGCACAGCTATCTTTTTTGTTTGTCCACACTTTTTATTTCATTTGTGCATCAGTCCACTCCTTATTGCTGCCTGCCATACCTGGCTGAGATTACTGCAGGCAGGGAGATAGTAGCTGCCTGCCATACCTGGCTGAGATTACTGCAGGCAGGGAGATAGTAATTGTAGGACATTCCCTGTTTTTTTTTTTGTTTTTTTTTTGGTGGGAGATTAAGATTGGCAATTTGGCATTTCTGCTAGAGTGCCATCCCTGTGTGTGCCATCTCTCTCACATAGTGGGCCATAGAAAGCCTTTTCATTTTTCTGTATTTTTTTTTGTGGGGTGTATAAATTCTCCCTGATAAAAATACAGTGGGAGATTAATATTGGCCTTTGGGCTTGTGTGCCAGTCCTGAGTGTGCCATCTCTCTCACAAATAGTGGGCCATAGAAAGCCTATTTTTTTTTTTTTTTGGTTTTATAAATTCTCCCTGAAAAAAAGGGAGATTAATATTGGCCTCTGGGCTTGTGTGCCAGTCCTGAGCGTGCCATCTGTGCCAGCCCTGAGCGTGCCATCTCTCTCACAAATAGTGGGCCATAGAAAGCCTATTTAATTTTTTTTTTTGTTTTATCAATTTTCCCTGAAAAAAGGGAGATTAATATTGGCCTCTGGGCTTGTGTGCCAGTTGTGAGCGTGCCATCTGTGCCAGTCCTGAGCGTGCCATCTCTCTCACAAATAGTGGGCCATAGAAAGCCTATTTAAATATTTTTTTGGTTTTATAAATTCTCCCAGAAAAAAAGGGAGATTAATATTGGCCTCTGGGCTTCTGTGCCAGTCCTGAGCGTGCCATCTGTGCCAGTCCTGAGCGTCCCATCTCTCTCACAAATAGTGGGCCATAGAAAGCCTATTTTATTTTTTTTTTGGGTTTTAGAAATTCTCCCTGAAAAAAGGGAGATTAATATTGGCCTCTGGGCTTGTGTGCCAGTTGTGAGCGTGCCATCTGTGCCAGTCCTGAGCGTGCCATCTCTCTCACAAATAGTGGGCCATAGAAAGCCTATTTAAATATTTTTTTGGTTTTATAAATTCTCCCAGAAAAAAAGGGAGATTAATATTGGCCTCTGGGCTTCTGTGCCAGTCCTGAGCGTGCCATCTGTGCCAGTCCTGAGCGTCCCATCTCTCTCACAAATAGTGGGCCATAGAAAGCCTATTTTATTTTTTTTTTGGGTTTCAGAAATTCTCCCTGGAAAAAAAAAGGGAGATTAATATTGCCCTTTGGGCTTGTGTGCCAGTACTAAGCGTTCCATCTCTCTCTCTCTCTCAGTCAGTGGGCCATAGAACGCATATTTTTGGTTTTATTTGTTTTCTAAATTCTCCCTGAAAAAATCATTTTATTTTATTTGGTTTCTAAATTCTTCCTGATAAAATCATATTTTTTTTATTATTTTTATTTCTAAAGTCTCCCTGAAAAAAAAAAAAAAAAAACAACCAAAAAAACAGTGGGAGATTAATATTGGCCTTTCTGCTTGTGTGCCAGTCTTGACTCCTGGGTGTGCCATCTCTCTCTCTCTCTCTCTCTCTCTCTCTCTCTCTCTCCAATTGTGGTCCATAGAAAGCCTATATTTTTTTTCCTTGATTTGGGTTCTAAAATCTACCAGAGAAAATAACTACATCAATCATTGGTAGAAAAATATTGGCCTCTGGGTTTGTGTGCCACTCCTGACTCCTGTGTGCGTCATCTCTCAGTCAGTGGGCCATAGAACGCCTATTTTTGGTTTTATTTGTTTTCTAAATTCTCCCTGAAAAAATCATTTTATTTTATTTGGTTTCTAAATTCTTCCTGATAAAATCATATTTTTTTTATTATTTTTTTTTCTAAAGTCTCCCTGAAAAAAAAAAAAAAAAACAGTGGGAGATTAATATTGGCCTTTCTGCTTGTGTGCCAGTCTTGACTCCTGGGTGCGTCATCTCTCAGTCAGTGGGCCATAGAACGCCTATTTTTGGTTTTATTTGTTTTATAAATTCTCCCTGAAAAAATCATTTTATTTTATTTGGTTTCTAAATTCTTCCTGATAAAATCATATTTTTTTTATTATTTTTTTTTCTAAAGTCTCCCTGAAAAAAAAAAAAAAAAAACAACCAAAAAAAACAGTGGGAGATTAATATTGGCCTTTCTGCTTGTGTGCCAGTCTTGACTCCTGGGTGCGTCATCTCTCAGTCAGTGGGCCATAGAACGCCTATTTTTGGTTTTATTTGTTTTATAAATTCTCCCTGAAAAAATCATTTTATTTTATTTGGTTTCTAAATTCTTCCTGATAAAATCATATTTTTTTTATTATTTTTTTTTCTAAAGTCTCCCTGAAAAAAAAAAAAAAAAAAAAAAAAAAAAAAAAAAACAGTGGGAGATTAATATTGGCCTTTCTGCTTGTGTGCCAGTCTTGACTCCTGGGTGTGCCATCTCTCTCTCTCTCTCTCTCCAATTGTGGTCCATAGAAAGCCTACATTTTTTTTCCTTGATTTGGGTTCCAAAATCTACCAGAGAAAATAACTCCATCAATCATTGGTAGAAAAATATTGGCCTCTGGGCTTGTGTGCCACTCCTGATTCCTGTGTGCGTCATCTCTCACTCAGTGGCCCATAGAAAGCATATAGTTTGTTACATTTGTTTTCTAAATTCTCCCTGCAAAAATCTATTTTTTTTTTTTTGGGGGGTTTCTAAAGTGTTCCTGAAAAAAATAAAAATAAAAAAAAAATAATAGTGTGACATTAATATTAACATTTGTGCTTCAGTGACAGTCCTGCGTGTGGGGCATCTCTCTAATTTGCAGCCACCAAAAAAAGAGTGTGTAACATTGGGCCTGATTTTCGCTGTGGTCTCACCAACCTGTAAAGGGGTAGCTAAATCATACTGAAGTTATAGCTCACCGTGTAAGTTGTGTGACTGCAACAAATAACGTTAGTTTGGTTACGTTTTTAAAACAATGAGGAAGTCTAGTGGAAGAGGTCGTGGCCGGGGGCGTTCATTGTCAGCTGGTAATGAGGGTAGTGGTAGTGGTGGAGCATCAGGTGGTCGTGGGGGAAAAAATATTGCACCTAAGTCTGGAGCTGTGGAGCCAGGTTCGTCGTCCGGCTACACAAGGCCTCGAACGCTCCCTTTTCTGGGATTAGGAAAACCGCTTTTAAAGCCGGAGCAGCAAGAGCAAGTTTTGGCTTATCTTGCTGACTCAGCCTCTAGCTCTTTTGCCTCATCTCGTGAAACTGGTAAAAGTAAAAGCAGCGCGTCGTTAGTGGATGTTCACGGTCAGGGACAAGTCACTTCCTTGTCCTCTTCAGCAAAAACAACAACAGAGAAGAATGCAGCAGGCGACACAACGGGTTACTCCATGGAGCTCTTTACACATACCGTCCCTGGCTTAGAAAGTGAAGCAGTTAACAGTCCATGCCCATTACAAATTGAATCTGACATGGAGTGCACTGACGCACAGCCACAGCCAGACTACTATGCTGGTCCTTTGACTCAGACCACAACATTGCCCTCGCAGGGTGCTGATCAAGAATCAGACCCTGATGAGACTATGTTGCCCCATCACGAACGCTATACCACCGAACGACACGGTGACACAGACGAAGTTGCGCAGGAGGTACAAGAAGAGTTATTAGATGACCCAGTTCTTGACCCCGATTGGCAGCCATTGGGGGAACAGGGTGCAGGCGGCAGCAGTTCTGAAGCAGAGGAGGAGGAGGGGCCGCAGCAGGCATCAACATCGCCACAGGTTCCATCTGCCGGGCCCGTATCTTGCCCAAAACGCGTGGCAAAGCCAAAACCTGGTGGAGGACAGCGTGGCCATCCGGTTAAAGCTCAGTCTGCAATGCCTGAAAAGGTATCCGATGCTAGAAAGAGTGCAGTCTGGCATTTTTTTAAACAACATCCAATTGATCAGCGCAAAGTCATCTGTCAAAAATGTTCTACTTCCTTAAGCAGAGGTCAGAATCTGAAAAGTCTCAATACTAGTTGCATGCATAGACATTTAACCACCATGCATTTGAAAGCTTGGACTAACTACCAAACGTCCCTTAAGGTTGTTGCACCCTCGGCCAATGAAGCTAGTCATCAACGCAACATCCCTTCCGGCAGTGTAGGACCACCATTTAGCGCACCACCTGCTGTATCTGTGCAGGTATCTTTGCCAGGCCAAAGCAGTCAGGGTCAGGGAATCACCAGTTTCGTAGTAGGAAACACTGCATCTAGGGCACCGGCGGCAACAATACCATCTCCCACCGTCTCTCAGTCTGCCATGTCCACCGGCACCCCCGCTAGTTCCACGATCTCCAGCTCTCCAGTCCAGCTCACCCTACATGAGACTATGGTTAGAAAAAGGAAATACTTAGCCTCGCATCCGCGTACACAGGGTTTGAACGCCCACATAGCTAGACTAATCTCGTTAGAGATGATGCCCTACCGGTTAGTTGAAAGCGAAGCTTTCAAAGACCTGATGGACTACGCTGTACCACGCTACGAGCTACCCAGTCGACACTTTTTTTCCAGAAAAGCCATCCCAGCCCTCCACCAGCATGTTAAAGAGCGCATCATCCATGCACTCAGGCAATCTGTGAGCACAAAGGTGCACCTGACAACAGATGCATGGACCAGTAGGCATGGCCAGGGACGTTACGTGTCCATCACGGCACACTGGGTAAATGTGGTGGATTCAGGGTCCACAGGGGACAGCAAGTTTGGGACAGTTCTGCCTAGCCCACGGTCTAGTAAACAGTTGTCTGTAGCCGTTCGCACCCCCTCCTCCTCCTCCTCCTCGTCCTCCTGCAGAAGCAAGAGCTCGTCCACAGACCGCAGTCGCACAAACACTCCATCCGCACCTGCCACTGTTGCACACCAGGTCTCCCATTATGGGGCAGCTACTGGCATACGTCAGCAGGCTGTATTGGCTATGAAGTGTTTGGGCGACAATAGACACACCGCGGAAGTTCTGTCCGAGTTCTTGCAGCAAGAAACGCAGTCGTGGCTGGGCACTGTAGATCTTGAGGCAGGCAAGGTAGTGAGTGATAACGGAAGGAATTTCATGGCTGCCATCTCCCTTTCCCAACTGAAACACATTCCTTGCCTGGCTCACACCTTAAACCTGGTGGTGCAGTGCTTCCTGAAAAGTTATCCGGGGTTATCCGACCTGCTCCTCAAAGTGCGTGGACTTTGCGCACATATCCGCCGTTCGCCTGTACACTCCAGCCGTATGCAGACCTATCAGCGTTCTTTGAACCTTCCCCAGCATCGCCTAATCATAGACGTTGCAACAAGGTGGAACTCAACACTGCACATGCTTCAGAGACTGTGCGAACAGAGGCGGGCTGTTATGTTTTTGTGGGAGGATACACATACACGGGCAGGCAGTAGGATGGCAGACATGGAGTTGTCAGGTGTGCAGTGGTCGAAGATTCAAGACATGTGTCAAGTCCTTCAGTGTTTTGAGGAATGCACACGGCTGGTTAGTGCAGACAACGCCATAATAAGCATGAGCATCCCCCTAATGCGTCTGCTGATGCAAAGTTTGACGCACATAAAGGATCAGGCGTCTGCACCAGAGGAAGAGGAAAGCCTTGATGACAGTCAGCGATTGTCTGGTCAGGGCAGTGTACATGACGAGGTACCGGGCGAAGAGGAGGTGGAGGATGAGGAGGATGATGGGGATGAGTATATTTTTAATGAGGAAGCTTTCCCGGGGGCACGGGAAATTGGTGGCGTGGCAAGGCCGGGTTCTGGTTTTTTGAGGGACACAAGTGACGTAGATTTGCCTGCAACTGCCCCTCAACCAAGCACAACCGCAGATTTGACAACGGGAACTTTGGCCCACATGGCGGATTATGCCTTGCGTATCCTCAAAAGGGACACACGCATTACAAAAATGATGAACGATGACGATTACTGGTTGGCCTGCCTCCTTGATCCTCGCTATAAAGGCAAATTGCAAAATATTATGCCACATGAGAACTTGGAACTAATATTAGCAACAAAACAATCAACTCTTGTTGACCGTTTGCTTCTGGCATTCCCTGCACACAGCGCCCGTGATCGTTCTCACACGAGCTCCAGGGGCCAGCAGACCAGAGGTGTTAGAGGGGCAGAAATCAGAAGTGGCGTTGGACAGAGGGGTTTTCTGACCAGGTTGTGGAGTGATTTTTCTATGACCGCAGACAGGACAGGTACTGCAGCATCAATTCAAAGTGACAGGAGACAACATTTGTCCAGTATGGTTACAAACTATTTTTCATCCCTTATCGACGTTCTCCCTCAACCGTCATTCCCATTTGATTACTGGGCATCCAAATTAGACACCTGGCCAGAATTGGCAGAATATGCATTGCAGGAGCTTGCTTGCCCGGCAGCTAGTGTCCTATCAGAAAGAGTATTCAGTGCTGCAGGTTCAATACTAACAGAAAAAAGGACTCGTCTGGCTACCCAAAATGTAGATGATCTAACCTTCATTAAAATGAACCACAACTGGATTTCAAAATCTTTTGCCCCACCCTGCCCGGCTGACACCTAGCTTTCCTATGAAAAGGTCTTGCCTGTGGACTATTCTGAATGACTTTTCCAATCTCGTAATTTTCTTCACCTGATTGTCCAGCATACGACATGTTTCCACCTCACGAAATGGCCAAACTCCCCACACGGGGCCGTGCTATCGCCACTTTGCGCTTGGACCCTTGAGAGTGCTGTTTGTCTGAAGAGGTGGGTGTGGCCGCTTTTGGTCGACGGCACTGCCACTGGGTCCCTCATAGTACAATAAAGTGTCTCTGGCGGTGGTGGTGCGCACCCAACGTCAGACACACCGTTGTAATATGAGGGGCCCTGTGCCTGTACCGCCGGCCACAAGACAGTTCCCCCCCCCAGCTCAAACAGTGCTCTACCACTAGCAAAATTATCTCTCACAGCTTCACCAATGTGTAGTCTAGCCGCTGACATCCTTCAATGCCTGGCACTGACAATACCATTGTTTTGACATTTTTGTTATGTTAGGCCTTCGAAGCCTGTCTGCGGTCCCTTCTTTCTACAACTACTACACTGACCAGGCCACTGCTGGCCGTGTTACCCTGGAACCAATTTAAAAGTGCCTACAGTCAGCCCAATTTTGTTATGTTAGGCCTTCGAAGACTGTCTGCCGTCACTCCTTCCACTAGACTTCCACTGACCATACACTGCTGCCCATGTACCCCTGGAACCAATTTAAAGTGCCTACAGCCAGCCCAATTTTGTTATGTTAGGCCTTCGAAGCCTGTCTGCGGTCACTCCTTCCACTAGACTTCCACTGACCAGACCACTGCTGCCCGTGTACCCCTGGAACCAATTTAAAAGTGCCTACAGCCAGCCCAAGTTTGTTATGTTAGGCCTTGGAAGCCTGTCTGCGGTCACTCCTTCCACTAGACTTCCACTGACCAGACCACTGCTGCCCGTGTACCCCTGGAACCAATTTAAAAGTGCCTACAGCCAGCCCAAGTTTGTTATGTTAGGCCTTGGAAGCCTGTCTGCGGTCACTCCTTCCACTAGACTTCCACTGACCAGACCACTGCTGCCCGTGTACCCCTGGAACCAATTTAAAAGTGCCTACAGCCAGCCCAAGTTTGTTATGTTAGGCCTTGGAAGCCTGTCTGCGGTCACTCCTTCCACTAGACTTCCACTGACCAGACCACTGCTGCCCGTGTACCCCTGGAACCAATTTAAAAGTGCCTACAGCCAGCCCAAGTTTGTTATGTTAGGCCTTCTAAGCCTGTCTGCGGTCCATTCTTTCAACTACTACTACACTGACCAGGTCACTGCTGCCCGTGTACCCCTGGAACCAATTTAAAATTGCCTACAGCCAGCCCAATTTTTTTATTTTAGGCCTTCGATGCCTGTCTGCGGTCCATTCTTTCAACTACTACTACACTGACCAGGTCACTGCTGTCCGTGTACCCCTGGAACCAATTTAAAATTGCCTACAGCCATGTGTTATTATTTTAGGCCTTCGATGCCTGTCTGCGGTCACTCCTTCCACTAGGCCTCCACTGACCACACCACTGCTGTCCGTGTACCCCTGGAACCAATTTAAAAT
The DNA here is from genome assembly GCF_032444005.1 of Ranitomeya imitator. NCBI lineage: Eukaryota > Metazoa > Chordata > Amphibia > Anura > Dendrobatidae > Ranitomeya > Ranitomeya imitator. The sequence continues at coordinate 14,691,088 of NC_091291.1, read as the reverse complement.
TGCCTACAGCCAGCCCAATTTTTTTATTTTAGGCCTTCGATGCCTGTCTGCGGTCCATTCTTTCAACTACTACTACACTGACCAGGTCACTGCTGTCCGTGTACCCCTGTAACCAATTTAAAATTGCCTACAGCCATGTGTTATTATTTTAGGCATTCGATGCCTGTCTGCGGTCCATTTTTTCAACTACTACTACACTGACCAGGTCACTGCTGCCCGTGTACCCCTGGAACCAATTTAAAATTGCCTACAGCCATGTGTTATTATTTTAGGCCTTCGATGCCTGTCTGCGGTCACTCCTTCCACTAGGCCTCCACTGACCACACCACTGCTGCCCGTGTACCCCTGGAACCAATTTAAAATTGCCTACAGCCAGCCCAATTTTTTTATTTTAGGCCTTCGATGCCTGTCTGCGGTCCATTCTTTCAACTACTACTACACTGACCAGGTCACTGCTGCCCGTGTACCCCTGGAACCAATTTAAAATTGCCTACAGCCATGTGTTATTATTTTAGGCCTTCGATGCCTGTCTGCGGTCACTCCTTCCACTAGGCCTCCACTGACCACACCACTGCTGTCCGTGTACCCCTGGAACCAATTTAAAATTGCCTACAGCCATGTGTTATTATTTTAGGCCTTCGATGCCTGTCTGCGGTCACTCCTTCCACTAGGCCTCCACTGACCACACCACTGCTGTCCGTGTACCCCTGGAACCAATTTAAAATTGCCTACAGCCATGTGTTATTATTTTAGGCCTTCGATGCCTGTCTGCGGTCACTCCTTCCACTAGGCCTCCACTGACCACACCACTGCTGTCCGTGTACCCCTGGAACCAATTTAAAATTGCCTACAGCCAGCCCAATTTTTTTATTTTAGGCCTTCGATGCCTGTCTGCGGTCCATTCTTTCAACTACTACTACACTGACCAGGTCACTGCTGCCCGTGTACCCCTGGAACCAATTTAAAAGTGCCTACAGCCAGCCCAAGTTTGTTATGTTAGGCCTTGGAAGCCTGTCTGCGTTCACTCCTTCCACTAGACTTCCACTGACCAGACCACTGCTGCCCGTGTACCCCTGGAACCAATTTAAAAGTGCCTACAGCCAGCCCAAGTTTGTTATGTTAGGCCTTGGAAGCCTGTCTGCGGTCACTCCTTCCACTAGACTTCCACTGACCAGACCACTGCTGCCCGTGTACCCCTGGAACCAATTTAAAAGTGCCTACAGCCAGCCCAAGTTTGTTATGTTAGGCCTTGGAAGCCTGTCTGCGGTCACTCCTTCCACTAGACTTCCACTGACCAGACCACTGCTGCCCGTGTACCCCTGGAACCAATTTAAAAGTGCCTACAGCCAGCCCAAGTTTGTTATGTTAGGCCTTGGAAGCCTGTCTGCGGTCACTCCTTCCACTAGACTTCCACTGACCAGACCACTGCTGCCCGTGTACCCCTGGAACCAATTTAAAAGTGCCTACAGCCAGCCCAAGTTTGTTATGTTAGGCCTTCTAAGCCTGTCTGCGGTCCATTCTTTCAACTACTACTACACTGACCAGGTCACTGCTGCCCGTGTACCCCTGGAACCAATTTAAAATTGCCTACAGCCAGCCCAATTTTTTTATTTTAGGCCTTCGATGCCTGTCTGCGGTCCATTCTTTCAACTACTACTACACTGACCAGGTCACTGCTGTCCGTGTACCCCTGGAACCAATTTAAAATTGCCTACAGCCATGTGTTATTATTTTAGGCCTTCGATGCCTGTCTGCGGTCACTCCTTCCACTAGGCCTCCACTGACCACACCACTGCTGTCCGTGTACCCCTGGAACCAATTTAAAATTGCCTACAGCCAGCCCAATTTTTTTATTTTAGGCCTTCGATGCCTGTCTGCGGTCCATTCTTTCAACTACTACTACACTGACCAGGTCACTGCTGTCCGTGTACCCCTGTAACCAATTTAAAATTGCCTACAGCCATGTGTTATTATTTTAGGCATTCGATGCCTGTCTGCGGTCCATTTTTTCAACTACTACTACACTGACCAGGTCACTGCTGCCCGTGTACCCCTGGAACCAATTTAAAATTGCCTACAGCCATGTGTTATTATTTTAGGCCTTCGATGCCTGTCTGCGGTCACTCCTTCCACTAGGCCTCCACTGACCACACCACTGCTGCCCGTGTACCCCTGGAACCAATTTAAAATTGCCTACAGCCAGCCCAATTTTTTTATTTTAGGCCTTCGATGCCTGTCTGCGGTCCATTCTTTCAACTACTACTACACTGACCAGGTCACTGCTGCCCGTGTACCCCTGGAACCAATTTAAAATTGCCTACAGCCATGTGTTATTATTTTAGGCCTTCGATGCCTGTCTGCGGTCACTCCTTCCACTAGGCCTCCACTGACCACACCACTGCTGTCCGTGTACCCCTGGAACCAATTTAAAATTGCCTACAGCCATGTGTTATTATTTTAGGCCTTCGATGCCTGTCTGCGGTCACTCCTTCCACTAGGCCTCCACTGACCACACCACTGCTGTCCGTGTACCCCTGGAACCAATTTAAAATTGCCTACAGCCATGTGTTATTATTTTAGGCCTTCGATGCCTGTCTGCGGTCACTCCTTCCACTAGGCCTCCACTGACCACACCACTGCTGTCCGTGTACCCCTGGAACCAATTTAAAATTGCCTACAGCCAGCCCAATTTTTTTATTTTAGGCCTTCGATGCCTGTCTGCGGTCCATTCTTTCAACTACTACTACACTGACCAGGTCACTGCTGTCCGTGTACCCCTGTAACCAATTTAAAATTGCCTACAGCCATGTGTTATTATTTTAGGCATTCGATGCCTGTCTGCGGTCCATTTTTTCAACTACTACTACACTGACCAGGTCACTGCTGCCCGTGTACCCCTGGAACCAATTTAAAATTGCCTACAGCCATGTGTTATTATTTTAGGCCTTCGATGCCTGTCTGCGGTCACTCCTTCCACTAGGCCTCCACTGACCACACCACTGCTGCCCGTGTACCCCTGGAACCAATTTAAAATTGCCTACAGCCAGCCCAATTTTTTTATTTTAGGCCTTCGATGCCTGTCTGCGGTCCATTCTTTCAACTACTACTACACTGACCAGGTCACTGCTGCCCGTGTACCCCTGGAACCAATTTAAAATTGCCTACAGCCATGTGTTATTATTTTAGGCCTTCGATGCCTGTCTGCGGTCACTCCTTCCACTAGGCCTCCACTGACCACACCACTGCTGTCCGTGTACCCCTGGAACCAATTTAAAATTGCCTACAGCCATGTGTTATTATTTTAGGCCTTCGATGCCTGTCTGCGGTCACTCCTTCCACTAGGCCTCCACTGACCACACCACTGCTGTCCGTGTACCCCTGGAACCAATTTAAAATTGCCTACAGCCATGTGTTATTATTTTAGGCCTTCGATGCCTGTCTGCGGTCACTCCTTCCACTAGGCCTCCACTGACCACACCACTGCTGTCCGTGTACCCCTGGAACCAATTTAAAATTGCCTACAGCCATGTGTTATTATTTTAGGCCTTCGATGCCTGTCTGCGGTCACTCCTTCCACTAGGCCTCCACTGACCACACCACTGCTGTCCGTGTACCCCTGGAACCAATTTAAAATTGCCTACAGCCAGCCCAATTTTTTTATTTTAGGCCTTCGATGCCTGTCTGCGGTCCATTCTTTCAACTACTACTACACTGACCAGGTCACTGCTGCCCGTGTACCCCTGGAACCAATTTAAAATTGCCTACAGCCATGTGTTATTATTTTAGGCATTCGATGCCTGTCTGCGGTCCATTTTTTCAACTACTACTACACTGACCAGGTCACTGCTGCCCGTGTACCCCTGGAACCAATTTAAAATTGCCTACAGCCATGTGTTATTATTTTAGGCCTTCGATGCCTGTCTGCGGTCACTCCTTCCACTAGGCCTCCACTGACCACACCACTGCTGTCCGTGTACCCCTGGAACCAATTTAAAATTGCCTACAGCCATGTGTTATTATTTTAGGCCTTCGATGCCTGTCTGCGGTCACTCCTTCCACTAGGCCTCCACTGACCACACCACTGCTGCCCGTGTACCCCTGGAACCAATTTAAAATTGCCTACAGCCAGCCCAATTTTTTTATTTTAGGCCTTCGATGCCTGTCTGCGGTCCATTCTTTCAACTACTACTACACTGACCAGGTCACTGCTGTCCGTGTACCCCTGGAACCAATTTAAAATTGCCTACAGCCATGTGTTATTATTTTAGGCCTTCGATGCCTGTCTGCGGTCACTCCTTCCACTAGGCCTCCACTGACCACACCACTGCTGTCCGTGTACCCCTGGAACCAATTTAAAATTGCCTACAGCCAGCCCAATTTTTTTATTTTAGGCCTTCGATGCCTGTCTGCGGTCCATTCTTTCAACTACTACTACACTGACCAGGTCACTGCTGTCCGTGTACCCCTGGAACCAATTTAAAATTGCCTACAGCCATGTGTTATTATTTTAGGCCTTCGATGCCTGTCTGCGGTCACTCCTTCCACTAGGCCTCCACTGACCACACCACTGCTGTCCGTGTACCCCTGGAACCAATTTAAAATTGCCTACAGCCATGTGTTATTATTTTAGGCCTTCGATGCCTGTCTGCGGTCACTCCTTCCACTAGGCCTCCACTGACCACACCACTGCTGCCCGTGTACCCCTGGAACCAATTTAAAATTGCCTACAGCCAGCCCAATTTTTTTATTTTAGGCCTTCGATGCCTGTCTGCGGTCCATTCTTTCAACTACTACTACACTGACCAGGTCACTGCTGCCCGTGTACCCCTGGAACCAATTTAAAATTGCCTACAGCCAGCCCAATTTTTTTATTTTAGGCCTTCGATGCCTGTCTGCGGTCCATTCTTTCAACTACTACTACACTGACCAGGTCACTGCTGTCCGTGTACCCCTGGAACCAATTTAAAATTGCCTACAGCCATGTGTTATTATTTTAGGCCTTCGATGCCTGTCTGCGGTCACTCCTTCCACTAGGCCTCCACTGACCACACCACTGCTGTCCGTGTACCCCTGGAACCAATTTAAAATTGCCTACAGCCAGCCCAATTTTTTTATTTTAGGCCTTCGATGCCTGTCTGCGGTCCATTCTTTCAACTACTACTACACTGACCAGGTCACTGCTGTCCGTGTACCCCTGTAACCAATTTAAAATTGCCTACAGCCATGTGTTATTATTTTAGGCATTCGATGCCTGTCTGCGGTCCATTTTTTCAACTACTACTACACTGACCAGGTCACTGCTGCCCGTGTACCCCTGGAACCAATTTAAAATTGCCTACAGCCATGTGTTATTATTTTAGGCCTTCGATGCCTGTCTGCGGTCACTCCTTCCACTAGGCCTCCACTGACCACACCACTGCTGCCCGTGTACCCCTGGAACCAATTTAAAATTGCCTACAGCCAGCCCAATTTTTTTATTTTAGGCCTTCGATGCCTGTCTGCGGTCCATTCTTTCAACTACTACTACACTGACCAGGTCACTGCTGCCCGTGTACCCCTGGAACCAATTTAAAATTGCCTACAGCCATGTGTTATTATTTTAGGCCTTCGATGCCTGTCTGCGGTCACTCCTTCCACTAGGCCTCCACTGACCACACCACTGCTGTCCGTGTACCCCTGGAACCAATTTAAAATTGCCTACAGCCATGTGTTATTATTTTAGGCCTTCGATGCCTGTCTGCGGTCACTCCTTCCACTAGGCCTCCACTGACCACACCACTGCTGTCCGTGTACCCCTGGAACCAATTTAAAATTGCCTACAGCCAGCCCAATTTTTTTATTTTAGGCCTTCGATGCCTGTCTGCGGTCCATTCTTTCAACTACTACTACACTGACCAGGTCACTGCTGTCCGTGTACCCCTGTAACCAATTTAAAATTGCCTACAGCCATGTGTTATTATTTTAGGCATTCGATGCCTGTCTGCGGTCCATTTTTTCAACTACTACTACACTGACCAGGTCACTGCTGCCCGTGTACCCCTGGAACCAATTTAAAATTGCCTACAGCCATGTGTTATTATTTTAGGCCTTCGATGCCTGTCTGCGGTCACTCCTTCCACTAGGCCTCCACTGACCACACCACTGCTGCCCGTGTACCCCTGGAACCAATTTAAAATTGCCTACAGCCAGCCCAATTTTTTTATTTTAGGCCTTCGATGCCTGTCTGCGGTCCATTCTTTCAACTACTACTACACTGACCAGGTCACTGCTGCCCGTGTACCCCTGGAACCAATTTAAAATTGCCTACAGCCATGTGTTATTATTTTAGGCCTTCGATGCCTGTCTGCGGTCACTCCTTCCACTAGGCCTCCACTGACCACACCACTGCTGTCCGTGTACCCCTGGAACCAATTTAAAATTGCCTACAGCCATGTGTTATTATTTTAGGCCTTCGATGCCTGTCTGCGGTCCATTCTTTCAACTACTACTACACTGACCAGGGCACTGCTGGCCGTGTACCCCTGGAACCAACATCAGAAAATATAAAAATAAGTATTTTGCTTATAAAAAAGAAAATACTGGTGAGATATCAAATGCAGACATTTTAACATTAAAAACAAACACACAACTCTAATCTGGTACAGTACTAAAAATGGCCACCAGCTACAATTACTTTCTCCTGCAAGTAGTTAACTGAAAGTTTTTTTAAATTGAAAACACACATATGGCATCCACCGAGTGTTGTCCTGTCGCGTCTTCTTTATATTATTGCCGAGAAGATGCAAAATAATGAAAATAATAAAATCATTAATTACCAAAATAATAGAGAAAGTCAACACCACATTGCAAATAAACATTCATTCCAAATAAAGAAGCAGGGCGCGTCCGAGGGTGAGTATATACCTAATAAGAATATAATCACCCTCGGACGCGCAATGCTTATTTCCAACAGCCTTCCTTCCTAAGAATCAGCCCTTCCGTCGTGTAGAGAGACGTTGTGTTACACTCCAAGGTGTTCCCCAGGTTGCCTTTCCTGAGCTTCGATCTTCCGGCTCTCGTTTAGTAGTTCTTGGAAACTACTCTGCATTAGGCCTTCAAATTGGGTATGGGGTGTAGAGAGATGGTGTGTTCCACTCCAAGGTGTTCCCCAGGTTGCCTTTCCTGAGCTTCGATCTTCCGGCTCTCGTTTAGTAGTTGTTGGAAACTACGCTGCATTAGGCCTTCAAATTGGGTATGGGGTGTAGCGAGAGGGTGTGTTACACTCCAAGGTGTTCCCCAGGTTGCCTTTCCTGAGCTTCGATCTTCCGGCTCTCGTTTAGTAGTTCTTGGAAACTACACTGCATTAGGCCTTCAAATTGGGTATGGGGTGTAGAGAGAGGGTGTGTTACACTCCAAGGTGTTCCCCAGGTTGCCTTTCCTGAGCTTCGATATTCCGGCTCTCGTTTAGTAGTTGTCGGAAACTACGCTGCATTAGGCCTACAAATTGGGTATGGGGCGTAGAGAGAGGGTGTGTTACACTCCAAGGTGTTCCCCAGGTTGCCTTTCCTGAGCTTCGATATTCCGGCTCTCGTTTAGTAGTTGTCGGAAACTACGCTGCATTAGGCCTACAAATTGGGTATGGGGTGTAGAGAGAGGGTGTGTTACACTCCAAGGTGTTCCCCAGGTTGCCTTTCCTGAGCTTCGATCTTCATGCTCTCGTTTAGTAGTTGTCGGAAACTACGCTGCATTAGGCCTACAAATTGGGTATGGGGTGTAGAGAGAGGGTTTGTTACACTCCAAGGTGTTCCCCAGGTTGCCTTTCCTGAGCTTCGATCTTCCGGCTCTCGTTTAGTAGTTGTTGGAAACTACGCTGCATTAGGCCTTCAAATTGGGTATGGGGTGTAGCGAGAGGGTGTGTTACACTCCAAGGTGTTCCCCAGGTTGCCTTTCCTGAGCTTCGATCTTCCGGCTCTCGTTTAGTAGTTCTTGGAAACTACACTGCATTAGGCCTTCAAATTGGGTATGGGGTGTAGAGAGAGGGTGTGTTACACTCTAAGGTGTTCCCCAGGTTTCCTTGCCATTGCTTCGGTCTTCCGACTCTCGTTTAGTAGTTGTAGAAAAGTACACTGCATTAGGCCATACAAAATGGGTATGGGGTGGAGAGAGATGGTGTGTTACACTCCAAGGTGTTCCCCAGGTTGCCTTTCCTGAGCTTCTATCTTCAGGCTCTCATTAAATTGTGGTTAAATGGAACAACTGCATTTGGCGTACTAGTTGGTTTGGGGCCTACTATCGGTGTCTGCCACTCCTTGCTGTTCTCCTCCACTGAACAAAGCTGTGCCGCCTGTTTACTACGGTTGCCAATTTTGAACTGCATTTCGACTACTTACTGATTTGGCCCTACTCTCTGTGTCAGCCTCTCATTCCAGTTGTCCTCCACTGCAATGCCCCCTGGTTATTCCTGTGTTACCAATTTTGAACTGCATTTAGCCCACTTTCTTCTTTGGGCCTATATCTGTGTTTCCACTTCATCGTGCCCATTGCCCAGCCAGTGATAGATGAGTCTGCTGGTACATTGACCCATAACGCAACATTCCCCGTGCACGCTACACAACAACATTGTGACCCTGCTGAAAGTCAGGTTGCTCTTCCCGCATACCATACCACCTTACACGGGGACAAAGAGGAAGGTGCAGATGAAAGTGCAGGTTCCTTCATCAGGTGGGGGGAGGAATACTAGTTGGCGACGTCACTGGCACAGGGCCTCTCATAGTACGCAAAAGTGTTGCTGCCGGTGGGAGGCGCCCCCGCCGTGCAAACACACCGCTGTACTTTGAGGGGCCCTGTGCCAGTGCCAATGCCAACGAGTGGGCCCCCCCTGCTTGCTCAGGTTCACAGCACTTGCAAAGTTGAAATACTTACCTCTCCCTGCTCCACTGCCGTGACGTGGTCCAGATTTCCTGGGCCCACTAATTACTTGAACCAGCCCTACCCCCCACAACTTTAGCCAAATGACCCCCAATTTCAAATGCCTTCCAATTATTATAAGGTAAATTACGCTTGACAAGCTTCATTAAGAAGAATGGATGGTTTTGACATTAAAATGGCCACTCTAGGTGTTTTCCTGGCCCCCACTCACTGCCGACTATGCTGCCCCATTGACTTGCATTGGGTTTCGTGTTTCGGTCGATCCCGACTTTACGTCATAATCGGCCGATTTCACTCGACCCGACTTTGGACATAGTCGGGTTTCGCAAAACCCGGCTCGACTCTAAAAAGGTCAAGGTCGCTCAACTCTAGTCAGTATGATTAGGGTAATGCCAAACATACGTTATTTTTTTAATCTTATATCGTGGTGGTTTAAAAACTTTGTAAAAACAAAAAAAAAACTATTTTGTCGCTGTGTTCGGAGACCCATAATTTTTTTTTTGACTTTTCCTTTGATGGAGCTGTTTGTGAGCTTGTCTTTTTGCATGTTGAATTGACATTGTCATTGATACCATTTTGGATCGCATTTTTTTGGGGGGAGTGGGAGGTATTGTAACATCCGAAAAATAGAATTTTGGTGGTTTAATTTTTTGTTTTTTTCAGCCTTAACTATATGTGATAAATAATTTTTAACTTTTATTAATATTGTCAATTACACACATAGCAATACCAACCATGTTATTATATATATATATATATATATATATATATTATATATATATATATATTATATATATATATATATATATATATATATATATATATATTAATATTTACATTTGGGGAAACTTTTATATTTTGGGGATTTTTTAATTAATTAATTATGCAATCAAAGCAGAGGGGAGGGTTTAAAGAGCCTTAAGTGCTAACTTTCACTTTCCTATTGAAGTCAGGAGTTTTAAAGGGTCAATAATTTACTTTTTTTTCTTCCTATTTTCAACCTTCTCTACATTTCAGGAACCCTTTTAAATCATAAATGAGTTGAGCAGCTACAAGTTGAGAATAAATTTAGCGTTAAGGGTTTTTTTTAGAGCAGAGAGGCAAACCATTGGGTATGGGAAAGCAATCATCAGAATTTAGCTATAAAAGCTCAATGTGCAATGTTCATTGTGTCAACTTTGCTCCCTAGAACTAACTAATCAGCATATCAGAAAAGGCAAAGAATAAGGAACTTTCTAAACACTCTGTAACCTTCCCATGTATAGCTAAGGGTTAGACTAGAAAAGGCTGTATTCGGTACTGCAGATCAGTCCTAGCCATTCAACCGGCAATACCAGACACACTATGGACAAAAGTGATGCTGGTTCTGCTGACCCTTTTTGTCTTTGACAATTGTGCTTGATAATTCATATTTTTATTATATACTGTAGATGCCTTACAGCATAGCTAGCTCATAAAATATATGTTTTAAGTGACTAGTTTCCCATTTCCCCTGATGAAGCTAAGTTATTGGTGAAACTTGTTGGTCACTTGAACTTTCAATTCCAGGCAAAGCCTATGGACAAGAGTGATTCAGGTTCTGATTCTTTTTGTCTTTGATAATTGTGCTTGACAATTGTTAGTTTTATTATATAGATGCCTTACAGCATGACTACCATTTGTTAGCTCAATAAAATATATTTTTTAAGGGTCTAGTTTCCCTGATGAAGCTAAAGTATTGGTGAAACTTGTTGGTCACTTGATCTTTCAGTTCCAGACAAAGCCCATGGACAAGAGTGATTCAGTTTCTGATTCTTTTTGTCTTTGGTAATTGTGCTTAGTGATTAATAGTTTTATTATACAGAAGCCTTACAGCATGACTGTCACTCCCTAGATCATAAAATATAATTTTTAAGGGTCTAGTTTCCCCTGATGAAGCTAAGTTATTGGTGAAACTTGTTGGTCACTTGAACTTTCAATTCCAGGCAAAGCCTATGGACAAGAGTGATTCAGGTTCTGATTCTTTTTGTCTTTGATAATTGTGCTTGACAATTGTTAGTTTTATTATATAGATGCCTTACAGCATGACTACCATTTGTTAGCTCAATAAAATATATTTTTTAAGGGTCTAGTTTCCCTGATGAAGCTAAAGTATTGGTGAAACTTGTTGGTCACTTGATCTTTCAGTTCCAGACAAAGCCTATGGACAAGAGTGATTCAGGTTCTGATTCTTTTTGTCTTTGGTAATTGTGCTTAGTGATTAATAGTTTTATTATACAGAAGCCTTACAGCATGACTGTCACTCCCTAGATCATAAAATATAATTTTTAAGGGTCTAGTTTCCCCTGATGATGCTAAGTTATTGGTGAAACTTGTTGGTCACTTGAACTTTCAATTCCAGGCAAAGCCTATGGACAAGAGTGATTCAGGTTCTGATTCTTTTTGTCTTTGATAATTGTGCTTGACAATTGTTAGTTTTATTATATAGATGCCTTACAGCATGACTACCATTTGTTAGCTCAATAAAATATATTTTTTAAGGGTCTAGTTTCCCTGATGAAGCTAAAGTATTGGTGAAACTTGTTGGTCACTTGATCTTTCAGTTCCAGACAAAGCCTATGGACAAGAGTGATTCAGGTTCTGATTCTTTTTGTCTTTGGTAATTGTGCTTAGTGATTAATAGTTTTATTATACAGAAGCCTTACAGCATGACTGTCACTCCCTAGATCATAAAATATAATTTTTAAGGGTCTAGTTTCCCCTGAGGAAGCTAAGGTATTGGTGAAACTTGTTGGTCACTTGAACTTTCAATTCCAGGCAAAGCCTATGGACAAGAGTGATTCGGGTTCTGATCCTTTTTGTCTTTGACAATTGTTATTGATAATTATTAGTTTTATTATACCGATACCTTACAGCATGACTACCACTTGCTAGCTCATGAAATGTAATTTTTAAGTGACTAGTTTCCCATTTCCCCTGATGAAGTTTAGTTGTTGGGAAAACTTCTTGGTCACTTGAATCTACAATACTAGACAACTTCTGGACAAAAGTGTTGCAGGTTCTGACTCTTTTTTCTTTGATAATTTTGCTTGATAGTTAGTAGTTATATTACACGGATTCCTTATGGTACAACTACCTCTCGCTAGCTCCTCAAATGTTATTTTTATTTGACTAGTTTCCTATTTCCCCTGATGAAGCCAAAATGTTGGCGAAACTCATTAAGGTTACACATCGCCTATTTTTAATGTGCTGTTACAGAAAAGTTTGTC